>NC_053024.1:701743392-702020396 GCF_003073215.2 Triticum urartu | reverse complement strand
GGCATGATCTTGATGTATCGCGAGCTTTGCTATTATAGTTGGATCTTCTGATGTTTCTCCCCCTCTACTCTCTTGTAATGGATTGAGTTTTCCCTTTGAAGTTATCTTATCGGATTGAGTCTTTAAGGATTTGAGAACACTTGATCTATGTCTTGCATGTGCTTATCTGTGGTGACAATGGGATATTCGCGTGATCCACTTGATGTATGTTTTGGTGATCAACCTGCGAGTTCCGTGACCTCGTGAACTTATGCATAGGGGTTGGCACACATTTTCGTGTTGACTCTCCGGTAGAAACTTTGGGGCACTCTTTGAAGTTCTTTGTGTTGGTTGAATAGATGAATCTGAGATTGTGTGATGCATATCGTATAATCATACCCACGGATACTTGAGGTGACATTGGAGTATCTAGGTGACATTAGGGTTTTGGTTGATTTGTGTCTTAAGGTGTTATTCTAGTATGAACTCTAGGATAGATTGAACGGAAAGAATAGCTTCGTGTTATTTTACTACGGACTCTTGATTAGATCGATCAGAAAGGACAACTTTGAGGTGGTTTCATACCCTACAATAATCTCTTCATTTGTTCTCCGCTATTAGTGATTTTGGAGTGACTCTTTGTTGCAAGTTGAGGGATAGTTATATGATCCAATTATGTTATTATTGTTGAGAGAAATTGCACTAGTGAAAGTATGAACCCTAGGCCTTGTTTCAATGCGTTGCAATACAATTTTCGCTCACTTTTATCATTAGTTACCTTGCTTTTTTATATTTTCATATTACAAAAACCTATATCTGCCATCCATATTGCACTTGTATCACCATCTCTTCGCCGAACTAGTGCACCTATACAATTTACCATTGTATTGGGTGTGTTGGGGACACAAGAGACTCTTTGTTATTTGGTTGCAGGGAGAGACCATCTTCATCCTACGCCTCCCAAGGATTGATAAACCTTAGGTCATCCACTTGAGGGAAATTTGCTACTGTCCTACAAACATCTGCACTTGGAGGCCCAACAACGTCTACAAGAAGAAGGTTGTGTAGTAGACATCAATATCCAGCCCAAATATAGGGCGGATATGGGGCGGCCCGGGCGCGTCTGCCTGACAGGCCCGGCCCACACCAACCCCAAAGTTGTCACACAAAAAACCCCAATCTGGGCGCCTCGCTCCAAACCATAGCTCACTCTCTCTTGCTTCGTCTACTCCTCTCCCTCTCCGATTCCAGTCCCATCCACTACGATGACCAGCTTGGGCAACGACTCCAGCTCCGAGCTCAACTACAAGGAGGATACGGCCCTCCGCATTGCACTAGAGCGGTCCAAGGTGGAGACCAGCGACAGCTCTAGATCTGGAACGTCACCTCAGCTCCTGTGTCGGCGCAACACGGACGCCAGAGCTGCACCCTCCTGGCCCACGCGCAGCGACACCAGGACAGCGTAGTCCGCATGACCCCCGCGTTGTCTCCTTCCCGTGTCGGCCGCTCCTCCACGCGGCCAGCGGTGGGTGCTTGTGAAGGAAATATGCCCTAGAGGAAATAATAAAGTTGTTATTTATATTTCCTTATATCATGATAAATGTTTATTATTCATGCTAGAATTGTATTAACCGGAAACTTAGTACAAAGATGGTTAAGTTTCCTAACCATAGACATGAGTTGTAATTTGATAAACGGGACCACATCATTAGAGAATGATGTGATTGACTTGACCCATCCGTTAGTTTAGCACTATGATCGTTTAGTTTGTTGCTATTGCTTTCTTCATAACTTATACATGTTCCTATAACTATGAGATTATGCAACTCCCGAATACCAGAGGAACACTTAGTGTGCTATCAAATGTCACAATGTAACTGGGTGACTATAAAGATGCTCTACAGGTGTCTCCGATGGTGTTTTTGAGTTGGCATAGATCGAGATTAGGATTTGTCACTCCGATTGTCGGAGAGGTATCTCTGGGCCCTCTCGGTAATGCACATCACTATAAGCCTTGCAAGCAATGTAACTAATGAGATAGTTGTGGGATGTTGCATTGCGGAACGAGTAAAGAGACTTTCCGGTAACGATATTGAACTAGGTATGATGATACCGACAATCGAATCTTGGGCAAGTAACATACCGATGACAAAGGGAACACCGTATGTTGTTATGCGGTTTAACCGATAAAGATCTTCGTAGAATATGTAGGAGCCAATATGAGCATCCAGGTTCCACTATTGGTTATTGACCGGAAGTGAGTCTCGGTTATGTCTACATAGTTCTCGAACCCGTGGGGTCCGCACGCTTAACGTTCGATGATGATCGGTATTATGAGTTTATGTATTTCGATGTACCGAAGGTTGTTCGGAGTCCCGGATGTGATCACAGACATGACGAGGAGTCTCGAAATGGTCGAGACATAAAGATTGATATGTTGGGTGACTATATTCGGACACTAGATGAGTTCCGGGGGTCACCGGATATATATTGGAGTGCCGGAAGGGTTATCGGAACCACCGGAGAAGTAATGGGCCTTCATGGGCCTAGGGGAGAGAGAGGGGCTACCAATGGCTGGCCGCGCGCCCCCCATGGTCCTAGTCTGAATTGTACTAGGGGGAGGGGCGGCGCCCCCTCCTTCCTTCTCTTCCCCCTCCTTCCTTCTTCTACTAGTAGGACTAGGAAAGGGGGGAGTCCTACTCCTACTAGGAGGATTCCTCCCGCCTTGGCGTGCCTACGAGGGCCAGCCGGCCTCTCCTTGCTCCTTTATATATGGGGGCAGGGGGGCACCCTAAACACACAAGTTGACAATTATTTTAGCCGTGTGCGGTGCCTGATACGTCTCCAACGTATCTATAATTTTTGATTGCTCCATGCTATATTATCTTCTGTTTTGGACATTATTGGGCTTTATTATCCACTTTTATATTGTTTTGGGACTAACCTATTAACCGGAGGCCCAGCCCAGAATTGCTGTTTTTTTTGCCTATTTTAGGGTTTCGAAGAAAAGGAATATCAAACAGAGTCCAAACGGAATAAAACCTTCGGGAAAGTGACTTTTGGAATGAACAAGATCCAGGAGACTTGGACCCTACGTCAAGCAACCAACAGGGAGGCCACGAGGTAGGGGGCGCGCCTGCCCCCCCCCCAGGCGCGCCCTCCACCCTCGTGGGCCCCCTGTTGCTCCACCGACATACACCTTCCTCCTATATATACCTACATACCCCCAAACGATCAGATACGGAGCCAAAACCTTAATTCCACTGCCATAACTTTCTGTATCCACGAGATCCCATCTTGTGTCCTGTTCCGGAGCTCCGCCGGAGGGGGCATCGATCACGGAGGGCTTCTACATCAACACCATAGCCTCTCCGATGAAGTGTGAGTAGTTTACCTCAGACCTTCGGGTCCATAGTTATTAGCTAGATGGCTTCTTTTCTCTTTTTGGATCTCAATACAAAGTTCTCCCCCTCTCTTGTGGAGATCTATTCGATGTAATCTTCTTTTGTGGTGTGTTTGTTGAGACCGATGAATTGTGGGTTTATGATCAAGTTTATCTATGAACAATATTTGAATCTTCTCTGAATTCTTTTATGTATGATTGGTTACCTTTGCAAGTCTCTTTGAATTATCAGTTTGGTTTGGCCTACTAGATTGATCTTTCTTGCAATGGGAGAAGTGCTTAGCTTTGGGTTCAATCTTGCGGTGTCCTTTCCCAGTGACAGTAGGGGCAGCAATGCACGTATTGTATTGTTGCCATCGAGGATAACAAAGATGGGTTTTTTATCACATTGCATGAATTTATCCCTCTACATCATGTCATCTTGCTTAAGGCGTTACTCTGTTCTTATGAACTTAATACTCTAGATGCATGCTGGATAGCGGTCGATGTGTGGAGTAATAGTAGTAGATGCAGGCAGTAGTCGGTCTACTTGTCTTGGACATGATGCCTATGTACATGATCATACCTAGATATTCTCATAACTATGCTCAATTCTGTCAATTGCTCAACAGTAATTCGTTGACCCACCGTAAAATACTTATGCTCTTAAGAGAAGCCACTAGTGAAACCTATGGCCCCCGGGTCTATCTTCATCATATTAATCTTCCAATACTTAGTTATTTCCTTTGCTTTGCATCTTTATCATAAAAATACCAAAAATATTATCTTATCATATCTATCAGATCTCAGTCTCGTAAGTGACCGTGTAGGGATTGACAACCCCTTATCGCGTTGGTTGTGAGGATTTATTTGTTTTGTGTAGGTGCGAGGGACTCACGCGTAGCCTCCTACTGGATTGATACCTTGGTTCTCAAAAACTGAGGGAAATACTTACGCTACTTTGCTGCACCACCCTTTCCTCTTCAAGGGAAAACCAACGCAAGTGATCAAGAGGTAGCAAGAAGGATTTCTGGCGCCATTGCCGGGGAGGTCTACGCAAAAGTCAACATACCAAGTACCCATCACAAACCCTTATCTCCTGCATTACATTATTTTCCATTTGCCTCTCGTTTTCCTCTCCCCCCACTTCACACTTGCCGTTTTATTCTCCCTCTCTCTATCCTCCCTCTCTTTCTCTATTTGCCTCTTTTTGCTCATTCCTCGTTTGCTTGTGTGCTGGATTGCTTGCTTGTCACGATGGCTCAAGATAACACTAAATTGTGTGACTTTACCAATACCAACAACAATGATTTTATTAGCACTCTCGATTGCTCCTTTGAGGGAGTCCTGGATTAGGGGGTATCTGGACAGCCGGATTATATCCTTTGGCTGGACTGATGGACTATGAAGATACAAGATTGAAGACTTCGTCCCGTGTCCGGATGGGACTCTACTTGGCGTGGAAGGCAAGCTAGGCAATACGGATATGTATATCTCCTCCTTTGTAACCAACCTTGTGTAACCCTAGCCCCTCCGGTGTCTATATAAACCAGAGGGTTTTAGTCCGTAGGACGACATACAATCATACCATAGGCTAACTTCTAGGATTTGGCCTCTTCGATCTCGTGGTAGATCAACTCTTGTACTACTCATATTATCAAGAATAATCAAGCAGGACGTAGGGTTTTACCTCCATCAAGAGGGCCCAAACCTGGGTAAAACATCGTGTCCCCTGCCTCCTGTTACCATCCGCCTTAGACGCACAGTTCGGGACCCCCTACCCGAGATCCGCCGGTTTTGACACCGACATTGGTGCTTTCATTGAGAGTTCCACTGTGCCGTCGCCGTAAGGAAGGATGCCCCGTCTCGTTGTTAAAAACAACATCACTGCTGAAGGAGCCCTGGCTGTCGGCCAAACTCTCCGGCTTGGCAGTTTCGTCCTGACCACCAGTTCAGCCGCCGCACCGACGATGACTTCTCGGGTCATCAAAAACAGCCTCCATGTCAGCTCGGAATTCGCCGAGCAGATGGATCCAATATAGCTCTCTTCCCTAAACGAGCTCTTGGATCGTATCGCTGCATTGGGAGTCGCTACAGACTATGATCGGATTGGGCTTAAACCCGATCAGAGGGAGATTAATTCTCCACCGGTCACCCATCATATTGCGGTGGTGGAGGAACAATGCGGCGATTCTTCCTCTACCCTGAGGACTAACTATGTCCGGATTCCTGAGCTCTCTGAGCCGGATACCCGTTTACGGGAGGACATCACCCAAGCCCTGAACCTAGAGTCAGGCAGCGGGCCAGACTCATCGGGCAACACTCCGTAATCCGAACTTCCAAGATTGGAAATTCCTCGGCCCCTGGGTCTCAGATCGGGTAGGGATTCGGACTCAAATCCACCCACCCGCCCAGACATAAACGATCTTTCCCACATCAGGCAAGAGCCCCATGAAACAGTACATCATTATTGGGCCAGATTCCTCCTTGTGATGAACAAGGTTAAGGACTGTCACGAGGAAGATGCAGTCTCATTGTTCTGCAATAATTGCACGAACAAGGGAATCCTTAACGCATTAAGTCGCCATGACATATCATGCTTAGTTGACTTGGCGTCCATAGTATGAAAGTACTGTGCGATGGAAAGCGCCTGGAAAACCGAAACGAAATTTTGGGACTATCTGGCTCGGAATATACACCCAGTCGGAAGTAAAAGGGTGCACTATCACAAGACACCCGAGTTAGTTACAAAGAAACAAAAACCCTCTACAGGGCATAGAACCGTATTGGAGGGATGGCTTAACGGACCCTGCAAAATTCATAGTACAACGGATACCATACCAACACGTAGCCTTAGAGCATGTTGGATACTCCGGCAGGTGGCCAAAAGTGGTGAGGATCTCCTCATCCCAAATGCCATAGAGCACCATCCCGTGGATAACAATACGGTATTAACAGTCTTTGAAACCTTCGCATCAAATAATAGGCGCAAGCGAACACTCGGCAGCCTCGCCGAAATCTGCCACGTGACAACAATGAATCCATGGAGTGACAGGGCTATTACCTTCAATGTCAGTGACGAACCTAAATTCCGAACAGCCCGAGCACCAGCTGCACTGGTCCTCGGTCCAATTGTGGACGGCTTTCGAATCACCAAAGTACTCATGGACGACGGTAGTGGATTAAACCTCATCTATGAGGAAACTCTTCAAAAAATGGAAATAGACTGGAACCGCATTGAGCAAAGCAGCACAACCTTCAGAGGAATCATCCCCAGTTGGGAAGCACGCTGTGCTGGGAAAATCACACTAGATGTGGTATTCGGCACGCCGGAGAACTATAGGTCCGAACGAATTACATTCCAAGTGGCCTCGTTCAGTAGTGGATACCACGCCCTTTTAGGATGGGAGGCATTCACGATCTTCCAAGCCATACCCCATTATGGGTACATGAAGCTCAAAATGCCCGGGACCAACGGAATCATCACTCTCGCTAGTGATCCGGACACAGCACTCCGCACCGAAAACAAAATAGCCGCATTGGCCCTCGCGGTATTATCCGAAGCCCTTTCGGCCGAGGAATTAACTGCGCTACGCTCCACAGTGGACAGGGACGACGTGATACTTGACAAAAGATCCAAGTCCACCTCTTTTAATCCAGCGGATGAAATAGTCAAATTCCAAGTCCACCAACGGACCCTACAAAAACAGCTTCCATCGGGGCACAATTAAACCCCGCTGCGGACGCCGCACTACGAGAGTTCCTGCACGAGAATTGGGACATATTCGCCTGGCACTCCTCAGACATGCCAGGAATCCCACGCAGGCTGGCCGAGCACAGCCTCAATATCCTAAAGGGATTCAAGCCAGTCAAGCAGGCTCTTCGGCGTTTCTCTGAACCTAAGAGACAAGCTATGGGAGAGGAACTAGCCAAGTTATTGGAGGCCGGATTCATTAGAGAAATAAAACACCCGGACTGGCTAGCAAACCTGGTGATGGTACCAAAGAAGGACAAATCCTGGCGCCTATGCGTCGATTTCAAGGACCTCAACAAGGCTTGCCCAAAGGATCCCTTCCCCCTCCCCCGCATTGATCAAATTATCGATGCCACCGCAGGACACGAGTCATTGTGTTTCCTCGACGCATACTCCAGCTACCACCAAATCAAGATGGCGGAGTCCGACCAAGCCGCAACGGCATTTATCACACCATACGGCCCCTTCTGTTTCAACACAATGCCTTTTGGGCTCAAAAACACCGGCGCAACATATCAGCGCATGATTCAGACATGTCTGGAGAAACAGATTGGCAAAACAGTAGAGGCATACGTAGATGATGTGGTCATCAAAACCAAACACGTCGACTCTCTCATAGAAGACTTGAGGCTCACATTCGACAACCTCCGAACATACGACATCAAGCTCAATCCGGAAAAATGTGTTTTCGGCATACCAGCCGGAAAGCTCCTGGGCTTCATTCTCTCCAGTAGAGGAATTGAAGCTAATCCGGCCAAAATCCGAGCTTTGTCACAGTTGGATACCCCAACAGACCTCAAACAAATCCAGAAATTAACTGGATGTGTGGCGGCTCTAAGCCGCTTTATCTCCCGCTTAGGAGAAAAGGCATTACCCCTTTATCGCCTCCTTCGGCACCTAACACTTCGAGTGGACGGACGCGGCCACGGCCGTATTGGAAGAAATAAAATCCATACTAGCAACCAACCCAATCCTGGCCACGCCAAACATTGGCGAACCAATGCTGTTATACATTGCGGCAACTCATCAGGTTGTAAGCGTAGTGCTCGTCGTCAAACGAGAAGCGGACGGACATAAATTCCCTCTTCAAAAGCTGGTATATTATGTATCCACTGTCCTCGCTCCATGCAAATCACGGTACCCACATTATCAAAAGATAGCCTATGCGGTATTCATGGCATCCCGGAAGCTGCGACACTACTTTCAAAAGTATTCGATTACAGTAGCCTCGGAAGTGCCACTTAATGATATTATAAACAACCGCGACGCCACGGGCCGGATTGCCAACTAGGCCATTGAGCTCCTCCCGTTCGACATAACATACAAACCTCGGCGAGCCATTAAATCACAAGTATTGGCCGACTTTTTCGCCGAATGGACGGAAGCCGAACTCCCTAAAGAGTACGGCACATACTCCAATTAGATCATGCACTTCGACGGCTCCAAAATGCTGGCCGGTCTGGGGGCTAGCGTCGTCTTGACGTCCCCAACCGGAGATACTATTCAATACATACTGCAGATACTTTATACAGACTCCAACAACGTAGCCGAATACGAAGCCCTATTGCATGGTCTTCGGATGGCAGTCTCCATGGGCATTCAACGCCTGGAGGTGCGTGGGGATTCGAACCTCGCAATATCCCAAATAAATGGAGACTTCGATGCCAAGGATCCGAAGATGGCGGCCTATTGAAACGTCGTCCTAAAGATGTCAGCTCGGTTCGAGGGGCTCGAATTTCACCATGTGGCTCGGGAAAACAATCAGGCGGCGGATATCCTCGCCCGCATCGGCGCAAAACGCGATGCGGTCCCCCAACATCTTTTTGGAGAGGTTGTTTAAACCATCCATGGTATGGGAAGGGGACACCGGTAAAAATAGTCCGGACCCGGCCACAATGCTCGATACTGAACACTCTGACACAATCGGAGGCTCTGCCACCGAAATAACACCTTCCGCCCACGCCATAATGGCCACCATTGCCCCGTGGATAGAACCATTCTTGGCCTACCTAACTAGGCAGGAACTTCCCAAGGACCAAAATGAGGCACGCTGCATAGGCGGCGATCTAAAGCCTACAGGGTCCACGAGGGAGAGCTGTATAAAAAAAGCACTACCGGAGTCCTTTAAAGGTGCATCTCCGAAGAGGAAGGGCGGAAGCTTTTGGCAAAAATTCACGCCGGACTCGGCGGCCACCAAGCTGCAGCCCGGGCCCTTGTAAGCAAGGCCTTCCGTACAGGTTTTTATTGGCCGACGGCCCGGGCAGACGCACAGGACCTGGTCCAACGCTGCGCCGGTTGCCAGCTTTTTGCAAACCAAAGCCACATGCCACCCACCGCCCTCCAAATAATCCCCATTACCTAGCCCTTCGCGGTCTGGGGGCTTGACATGGTTGGACCCCTTAAAGGGGGAACCCATAAGAAAAAATACTTACTGGTCATGGTGGATAAATTCACCAAATGGATAGAAGCTAAACCTGTTAAAACAGCCAAATCCGGACCGTTGATAGACTTCATATCCGGGGTTGTACACCGTTATGGCATCCCCCACAGCATCATCACCGACAACGGCACGAACTTCACGGCCGACGAGGTAAAACTCTGGTGCAGCAACATGGGCATCAAGCTCGATTATGCTTCCGTCTATCACCCACAAACCAATGGCCAAGTTGAGCGAGCAAATGGTCTTATCATGAGCGGCATCAAACCCAGATTAGTGCGGTCCTTAAAGGAGTCTAACACACACTGGGTAGAGGAGCTCGACTCCGTACTCTGGGGGCTGTGGACCACGCCGAATCGTACTACCGGATACACACCCTTCTTTATGGTGTACGGTGCAGAGGCAGTTCTGCCCTGCGACATAATTCATGACTCACCTCGAGTGCACATGTACGAAGAAAGAGAAGCCGAGCTCGATCGGTAGGACACTCTGGACACTCTGGAGGAGGAGCGCGACGTGGCAAAAGCCTGTTCCGCATTTTATAAGCAACAGGCTCACAGATACCAAAGCAGAGAAGTACGGGCCAAAACTTATAACATTGGCGAGTTAGTTCTACGCCTGCCGGAGAAGAAGAAGACCAAGCTCGAGCCCAAATGGGAAGGTCCCTTCATTATTGACCAAGTTCTGACCAGTGGAGTGTACCGTCTGCGGGATGCATCGAATAATCGACTTGAGCCGAACCCATGGAACGCAGCCAGGCTCCGAAGATTCTACGCCTAGCGCCGGACTCTATGTTCGTCTCCTTCCTTCCTCTGTCCATTTTTTGCATATACATTATCTGACTTTTTTCTCTTTCTTTCTTTTATTCTTTTTCAAGGCCTTCAAGGGCCAACTTGTGCCTCGCTTGCACACTATAGACGTGCTAACCGCGCTCATTATACCTGGGGGCTTCTCACACAGAAGCTTAATCATATTTCCGAGCTTTATGCCCCGCACATGTGTTGTTCTTCTGCATGTACCTTTTCTTCACCATTATATGCATCGATATGACTTAAGTTTTGGCCAAGCTGGGTTGCCTGGCTCTTGTATTTATGCCCTACGTTCCCGTTAATTCGGCTAGGGCATAAGGGGAGCACCTCTGCGATTGTTACTGCCGGGTCAGCCAGATGTGTACCTCAGACTGGGTGAAGCCGAAAGCTAGCGTTCTTAAGGGAATATTCGGTCGGCGAACAAAAGATGATTTTTATTTATTCTCCATATATGCCCCCAGATGTTTTTGTCTGCGTCTCCGCTCGCAGTCCGGACATGCACTTTAGGGCATGCGTACCCAGGGAAAGGAACCCCTAACGGAACTATTCTCCCTGGAAGATGTTTCTTACTACCCATGTAATATAACATAACTAGTTGGGCACTTGTTTGTTCAAGCACTAATGACCCCTACGCCTGGTTTCCATGCATACCCCGGTTCTTATATAACCGAGCGGGTATTCGGACACACTCCGGACTATCGGGTCCCGAGGTTGAAGCGAAAAGGTCCGCCATGAGAAATGATCTACAATCCGGCTAGAAGGCATTATACATGTCACTTTAATTACATAGTCATGTAGACTGACTAAATTCCTCTTCTATACCATCCAACAGGCGGTCTAGCCTACAATCCTGTTGGGAATACTTTGCGGCTAATTCTACTTGCCCATACACTAAGCTAACGGGGATCTCTTTCCCATCGGGCCCCATAGGTCCGACCTCGGCCATGTGGTTCGGGTCAGTCTTGGTATACCGCGTCTTCACCATGGCCCAGGCTTCCCTGGCACCTTGACGGCAGGCCGATATCTTCCATAATCGGAAGCGCCGCCGTGCTCCCTTGAGCTTCTCCGCAAGCTCTCCAATGCCTTCTGGCAGGGAGACAGCTGGCCACAAGGCCTGGGCAACACCTTGCATCACCTGCCGAACTTGTTCGTGCAGTTGTGAGAGATCGGATAGAAGATCACCCGCAGACCCAGGCATCTCCTCCGCGGGACGACCCGTCGGCATACCTGCAGACATAACTCTGTTAGTAGCTTCTCCGCCGACCCCTTTTTAAGGGTTTGTTCAAGCACTTACTGAAAATGCCGCGTAGAAGCCGCTTATTCTCCTTCTCGGAGTCCGCAAGCTGGGCTCGAACATATTTTAGTTCCACGCTCAGCTTGGTATTTGCATCGTACGGCATGCTGGTCCTCCGGATTATCTCTGGATTCATCTGCAATATTCAGCCACGTTGCACGCTATATGGTACCCATCATTCTTTGAAACAAATGTTACCAGCTGGGGACTTTTTAGGTTCCTTCAATGCGGCAACGGCGGCCCGAAGTTGGGTCTTGCATTCCTCTAGCTCCTGTGACAGTCGAGTATTCTTCTCTGTAAGAACCTGCACAATAGATGATCCTTAAATCAGTTCTGCTAACTGTTTCAAGTCTCAGGGGCTACTGATACATATAATCGTCAGATTTACTTACCCGTACATCCCTTACATACTGGTCCATGGCTCTGGCTAGAGCATTTTGAGCAGCACGGAGGTACGCGTCTCCAGAATTGAAGGCATCAAATGCCTCTGGTGAGAAGCAGGCGTCACGGAGTACGGCCCGGCGACGCCTATGATTCATGGCGCTCTCCACTTCTGAATTTGTAGCGGATAGTCTATCCGCATCCTCTGTAGGAGGAGTATTCAGCGTCCGCCCATTGTTGGCTTCCACCTCTATGGCCGGTCCTGAAGCCCGACTGGTGGAAGCATGATCGGCAGCCTCACCGGACACATTCTGGCGAGCATTTTTTCTGTCAAACAAACATGGACGTCATTACGTTTTGAGAAAGATGACAACCATGGAGCGGGGTTTTTGTCATACCTCTGCACCGGCGTCTCTGTCCTGACCGCCTTCCTTTTTGGCCTGCCCGGCCTAAGTGCCTCTTGTTGGCAAGTTGTTGCGGGTTCGGCACGGCGTCCCGAAGGCCTTCCCTGTAAAACACCATATGTATATGGTAGGTGAAGTGTCTAAAAGGGGATCCTAGTTTTTGGAGTTGGGATTTTTGGTTTTTCTTACGTGCGACGCAGGAAGCAGTCTGGGATAGTCGGCCGTAATGGCCACCATGGCGTCATCATAGCTTAATTGATAGAACTGCCGGTCTATCAGCTCCATGAATATGTCCGGATCTTCTTCGAGTCCGGGGCCAAGGGCACGGTCAGGGTCCTCTGGTTGTGGGGATGGGCTGTTGACCTCTCTTATGGCTTTCACAGTTCCTGCCGCACAATGGCGATGTGAAAAATACCTACAACAAAGAATGCGGGAAGAATGGGAGTAGGGAGATATAACTCACCCAGCTTGGAGGGTTGTACATAGAGAATCCATCCCGTGGCTTGATGCGGACGAAATCCTCTTCCGCTCCCTTGAACAAGTCGGACATAATTTTTGCTAAAGCGGCAGCGTTGTCCAGACCCTTACGCCCGCAACGGGTGGCATCGTCTTCCCCGTTAAAACACCATAGGGGGTGCCCTCGATATTGAAGTGGCTGCACTCCCCGCATTATGCATATTGACATAACCTCGATTACTGTCAATCCTGATTGAGCCAACGCTTTAATCCGTTTCATCAGGTGAAGGACTTCTCCGTTGTCTTCCTCCTGGGGGCTCCGTGGGCGCCAGCTTCGGCATTTCTTCAGAGGAGCATTGTTGAAGTCAGGAAGACCCCGCCGAACAGGGTCCGGAAGGGGGACGTCCTCCATATAAAACCATTCCGAAGGCCAGTCTTCGGACGTCTTCTTCGGAGTACCGGACAGGTATCCGGTTTCGGCGATGCGCCATATTTCGGCTCCGCCCACTTGATAAAGTGACCCCTTCTGTGTGCGGGGGACAAGGCAAAATAACCTTTTCCACAGCTCGAAATGAGCCTCGCAGCCCAGGAATAACTCGCAAAGGGCAACATAGCCGGCGATGTGTAATATGGAAGCAGGGGTGAAATTATGCAGTTGGAGGCCGTAAAACTCCAGGAGCCCGCGGAGGAACGGATGAATTGGAAATCCGAGTCCCCTTAATAAATAAGGAACAAGGCATACCCGCTCCCCCGTAGAGGGGCTGGGGAAGCTCTCCGCTTGCTCCCCGCCATTGTAGGTGGCGAGCCCGGCTCGGACGGGAACCATATACGCTGGAGGGAGAAATCACTTAGACTGCAGTTCGACTAATCGACTGTGTGGGATTGAACACCTCTCCCAATCACCAGGCTTAGGGCTATGGGGGTGGGTGGAGGAGCTGCGGAGGTCGGCCATGTTGGAGTGGATTTTTTCGAAGCACGCTCCGATGGATTCTCACTGGGGGAGGATGATATGGATTGGATCTAAGAATCCCCATCCCTTTAATAGACAATTTATTTATCTGGCTAGGGGGGCGAATGTAAAAATGCCCTGGCGCCTCGTATGGATTTGACACGTGGGAGATAGCCCTTATTGGGCGCAGAAGCAAAGAGGTCCAACATTTATGGGGCCGGACACTGCTTAACAAACGTTCGAAATTTGGAGAAGAACCCGCCTTGCAATGTCGAAGACAGCACTGCGCGCCGGACTCATCGCCATTGAAGCCTGGTTCAGGGGCTACTGAGGGAGTCCTGGATTAGGGGGTATCTGGACAGCCGGATTATATGCTTTGGTCGGACTGATGGACTATGAAGATGCGAGATTGAAGACTTCGTCCCGTGTCCGGATGGGACTCTACTTGGCGTGGAAGGCAAGCTAGGCAATACAGATATGTATATCTCCTCCTTTGTAACTGACCTTGTGTAACCCTAGCCCCCTCCGGTGTCTATATAAACCGGAGGGTTTTAGTCCATAGGACGACATACAATCATACCATAGGCTAGCCTCTAGGGTTTGGCCTCTTCGGTCTCGTGGTAGATCAACTCTTGTACTACTCATATTATCAAGAATAATCAAGCAGGACGTAGGGTTTTACCTCCATCAAGAGGGCCCAAACCTGGGTAAAACATCGTGTCCCCTGCCTCCTGCTACCATCCGCCTTAGACGCACAGTTCGGGACCCCCTACCCGATATCCGCCGGTTTTGACACCGACAACGGGCTTCCTCAAAATGCCCTAGGTCTTAGTGAGCAAGCAAGTTGGATGCACACCCACTTAGTTTTTTTTGAGCTTTCATATACTTATAGCTCTAGTGCATCCGTTGCATGGCAATACCTACTCACTCACATTGATATCTATTGATGGGAATCTCCATAGCCCATTGATACGTCTAGTTGATGTGAGACTATCTTCTCCCTTTTGTCTTCTCCACAACCACCATTCTATTCCACCTATAGTGCTATGTCCATGGCTCATGCTCATGTATTGCATGAAGATTGAAAAAGTTTGAGAACATTAAAAGTATGAAACAATTACTTGACTTGTCATCGGGGTTGTGCATGATTTAAATACTTTGTGTGGTGAAGATAGAGCATAGCCAGACTATATGATTTTGTAGGGATAACTTTGTTTGGCCATGTTATTTTGAGAAGACATAATTGCTAAGTTATTATGCTTGAAGTATTATTATTTTTATGTCAATATTAAACTTTTATCTAGAATCTTTCGGATCTGAATATTCATGCCAAAATTAAGAAGAATTACATTGAAATTATGCCAAGTAGCATTCCACATCAAATTTTTTGTTTTTATCATTTACCTACTCGAGGACGAGTAGGAATTAAGCTTGGGGATGCTTGATAAGTCTCCAACGTATCTATAATTTTTGATTGCTCCATGCTATATTATATTTTGTTTTGGGCATTATTGTGCTTTATTATCCACTTTTATATTATTTTTGGGACTAACCTATGAACCAGAGACCCAGCCCAGAATTGTTGTTTTTTGCCTATTTTAGGGTTTCGAAGAAAAGGAATATCAAACGGAGTCCAAACGGAATAAAACCTTCGGGAACGTGATTTTTGGAACGAACAAGATCCAAGAGACTTGGACCCTACGTCAAGCAACCAACAGGGAAGCCTTGAGGTAGGGGGCGCGCCTACCCCCCCCCCAGGCGCACCCTCCACCCTCGTGGGCCCCCTGTTGCTCCAACGACGTACTCCTCCTCCTATATATACCTACGTACCCCCAAACGATCTGATATGGAGCCAAAACCCTAATTCCACCGCCGTAACTTTCTGTATCCACGAGATCCCATCTTGGGGCCTGTTCCAGAGCTCCACCGGAGGGGGCATCGATCACGGAGGGCTTCTACATCAACACCATAGCCTCTCCGATGAAGTGTGAGTAGTTTACCTCAGACCTTCGGGTCCATAGTTATTAGCTAGATGGCTTCTTCTGTCTTTTTGGATCTCAATACAAAGTTCTCCCCCTCTCTTGTGGAGATCTATTCGATGTAATCTTCTTTTGCGGTGTGTTTGTTGAGACCGATGAATTGTGGGTTTATGATCAAGTTTATCTATGAAAAATATTTGAATCTTCTCTGTATTCTTTTATGTATGATTGTTTATCTTTGCAAGTCTCTTCGAATTATCAGTTTGGTTTGGCCTACTAGATTGATCTTTCTTGCAATGGGAGAAGTGCTTAGCTTTGGGTTCAATCTTGCGGTGTCCTTTCCAAGTGACAGTAGGCGCAGCAAGGCACGTATTGTATTGTTGCCATCGAGGATAACAAGATGGGGTTTTTATCAATTGCATGAATTTATCCCTCTACATCATGTCATCTTTCTTAAGGCGTTACTCTGTTCTTATGAACTTAATACTCTAGATGCATGCTGGATAGCGGTCGATGTGTGGAGTAATAGTAGTAGATGCAGGCAGGAGTCAGTCTACTTGTCTTGGACGTGATGCCTATATACATGATCATACCTAGATATTCTCATAACTATGCTCAATTCTGTCAATTGCTCAACAGTAATTCGTTCACCTACCGTAAAATACTTATGCTCTTGAGAGAATCCACTAGTGAAACCTATGGCCCCTGGGTCTATCTTCATCATATTAATCTTCCAATACTTAGTTATTTCCTTTGCTTTGCATCTTCATCATAAAAATACTAAAAATATTATCTTATCATATCTATCAGATCTCACTCTCGTAAGTGACCGTGTAGGGATTGACAACCCCTTACCGCGGTGGTTGCTAGGATTTATTTGTTTTGTGTAGGTGCGAGGGACTCGCGCGTAGCCTCCTACTGGATTGATACCTTAGTTCCCAAAAACTGAGGGAAATGCTTACGCTACTTTGCTGCACCACCCTTTCCTCTTCAAGGGAAAACCAACGCAAGTGCTCAAGAGGTAACAGTGCCCGCCTCCATAGATACACACCTTGGTGATATCGTTGTAGTGCTTAGGCGAAGCCCTGCGTTGGTAACTTCATCATCACCGTCATCACACCGTCGTGCTGATGAAACTCTCCCTCGGTCTGAACTGGATTAAGAGTACGAGGGACGTCATCGAGCTGAACGTGTGTAGATCGCGGAGGTGTCATGTGTTTGGTACTTGATCGGTTGGATGGCGAAGACGTTTGACTACATCAAGCACGTTTCTTCACGCTTCCACTTTAGGTCTACGAGGGTACGTAGACATACTCTCCCCTCTCGTTGCTATATATCTCTTAGATAGGTCTTGCATGATCATAGGAAAATTTTGAAATACTGCGTTTCCCAACAGTGGTATCAGAGCCAAGTCTATGTGTAGATGTTATATGCGCGAGTAGAACACAAAGGAGTTGTGGGCGTGAGTATATACATATTGCTTGCTGTCACTAGTTGATTCTTGATTCAGCGGTATTGTTGGATGAAGTGGCTGAGACCGACGTTACGCGTACGCTTACGCGAGACTGGTTCTACCGACGTGCTTCGCACACAGGTGGCTAGTGGGTGTCTATTTCTCCAACTTTAGTTGAATCAGTTTCAATGAACATGGTTCTTTCTGAAGATCAAAAAGCAATCACTATACTATGTTGTGGTTTTGATGTGTAGGTAAGAATGGTTCTTGCTAGAAGCCCATAGCAGCCACGTATAACTTGCAACAACAAAGTATAGGACGTCTAACTTGTTTTTGCGGGGCATGTTGTGATGTGATATGGTTAAGACGTGATTATATAAATTGTTGTATGAGATGATCATGTTTTGTAACACAGTTATCGGCAACTGGCAGGAGCCATATGGTTGTCGCTTTATTGTATGAAATGAAATCGCCATGTAATTGCTTTACTTTATCTCTAAGTGGTAGCGATAGTCGTAGAAGCAATAGTTGGCGAGACGACAACGATGCTTCGATGGAGAACAAGGTGTCAAGCCGGTGACAATAGTGATCATGACGGTGCTTTGGAGATGGATATCAAAAGCACAAGATGATGATGGCCATATCATATAACTTATATTTGATTACATGTGATGTTTATCCTTTATGCATCTTATTTTTCTTAGTTTGGCGGTGGCATTATAAGATGATCTCTCACTAAATTTCAATGTATAAGTGTTCTCCCTGAGTATGCACCGTTGCTACAGTTCGTCGTGCCGGGACACCACGTGATGATCAGGTGTGATAAGCTCTACGTTCACATACAACGGGTGCAAGCCAGTTTTGCACACGCAGAATACTCGGGTTAAACTTGACGAGGCTAGCATATGCAGATATGGCCTCGGAACACTGAGACCGAAAGGTCGAGCGTGAATCATATAGTAGATATGATCAACATAGTGATGTTCACCATTGAAAACTACTCCATCTCACGTGATGATCGGACATGGTTTAGTTGATATGGATCACGTGATCACTTAGATGATTAGAGGGATGTCTATATAAGTGGGAGATCTTAAGTAATATGATTAATTGAACTTTAATTTATCATGAACTTAGTACCTGATAGTATTTTGCATGTCTATGTTGTTGTAGATAGATGGCCCGTGTTGTTGTTCTGTTGAATTTTAATGCGTTCCTAGAGAAAGCTAAGTTAAAAGATGATGGTAGCAACTACTCGGACTGGGTCCGTAACTTGAGGATTATCCTCATTACTGCACAGAAGAATTACGTCCTGGAAGCATCGCTGGGTGACAAGCCTGCTGTCGGTGTCAAAACCGGCGGATCTCGGGTAGGGGGTCCCGAACTGTGCGTCTAGGCCGAATGGTAACAGGATGCAAGGGACCCGAAGTTTTACCCAGGTTCAGGCCCTCTTGATGGAGGTAAAACCCTACGTCCTGCTTGATTAATATTGATGATATGGGTGTTACAAGAGTAGATCTACCACGAGATCAGAGAGGCTAAACCCTAGAAGCTAGCCTATGGTATGATTGTATGTTGTGATTGTTGTCCTATGGACTAAAACCCTTCAGTTTATATAGACACCGGAGAGGGTTAGGGTTACACAAGGTCGGTTACAAAGGAGGAGATATCCATATACGTATTGCCTAGCTTTCCTTCCACGCCAAGCAGAGTCCCATCCAGACACGAGACGAAGTCTTCAATCTTGTATCTTCATAGTCTAACAGTCTGGCCAAAGGATATTGTCCGACTGTCCGAAGACCCCCTAATCCAGGACTCCCTTAGTAGCCCCGCATTACTAGGAAAAGGCCTACTAATGGCGCACCAGTTTTGCCTACTAATGGCGCATCACTGGTGCGCCATTAGTATCACGCCACTAGTATTTTTTACTAATGGCGCACCACTGGTGCGCCATTAGTATCTGGTATACTAATGGCACACCACCCAGTGCGCCATTAGTATATAACACCATGCGCCATTAGTATGCCTCCCAGGGGCCATATTTAACCATGTGCTTTGGCACACTAATGGCGCACTGCGGATGGATGCGCCATTAGTATGCCAAGTATACTAATGGCGCACTCTGTAGTGATGCGCCATTAGTATGAATATTAGGTTTTATTTATTTTTTACTTTTATGATTTTTGCACATGTTACAAAATATATTATTTGATAGAATATAGACAGTAGCACACAGCAACAACATATTCATCGAATACAATAGATTAGTCTCCGAATACAATTCATCATATTAGTCTCTGAATTCAAAAGACCGAACAAAGATAAAACATTACAAGTCTCGAGACCGCGAGTATCGAGTTTATCGGAAGTAATACTAATCCTAACAAGTCCTACTAATCATCATCATACAACTTCTACTCGTTATTCATAACAAGTCATACGATCATCATCTTGATAGTCATCAAACCAAACCTACTTAATTGTTCTTAGCACATGATCATCAGTATTAGGCAGGACCTAAATATCCTATTTAAGCTAAAATAGCATAAAACAATATAGACCCTGACTCTCCATTATGGATAATGGAGAACATCCTGTCTCCAATTCTTGCGTTTCGCTTCCTTTTGCTTCCAAGAAGCTCCTTACGACTGTCCATACATTTTTCCATCCTTTGATTTTCATGTCTCCACTTCTTTTAGAAATCTCATACGGACAGTTGAGATTCGTAGGACGACCTGGCTGTATGTTCAAAACATTAACACTACCTTTCTGATACATCATATGAGGCACACAATTCTCTGGGGTTATCTGTTCAAAAACATAGTAATAACTTCATAGTCAGCAATGATGTACTAGTTTTAGAAGTATGCAAAAGATGCACGAATGTCGTAATAGTAAAAATCTTACCAGGGTATCTCCATGGTAGTTACCGTAGTTGAACACATGCACTAGTGGCACGTATTTACCATAATGTTGAGGAGTTTGATTGTGGATAATGTAATTCTCAATGTCAGTACAAAATCCGACCAGATGATTTTTCTCCTTGTAAGTTGTTAATTCAGAGCCATCGGTGTAGTGGGTTTTGTCTACCATCTCCCGCACATTCTTTGAACAATAAAAATAAGCTGTCAATGGAAATAAGCTATCAACTATTTTGAAATAAACAATATAAATTAGCTAATAACTACGTTTGAGAAACTCACATAGCGGTAGAACTGGAGGCGTATAAACAAGGACCCAAATGTCCATATTGTCTTGGTTGATGTTAGGATTACCAAGATCCATGGTGATAAGCATACCCTCATCAAAACCATACTTCTTGCAAAATGCTTCCCAATTTTTGCAACCAAAATGGGTTACGCTCTTAGAATTATATAGATTTACTTCAAAGTCCACATCATGATGAGTCCTTAGGTGAATTTTCTTTCTTTCAGAAATTTCATGGTCTTCAAAATCCATCCTCTCCAAGACATAGCGTCTTGCATGGCATGGGATAAGCTATACTCGAATTCTAAAAGATGAAAATTACACGTTGAAATAGTTGAAGTCATGCTTAATTATGAAAATAACACTTGTCGTCGTTGTGTACCATTTCAACTTCGAAGGTCTCCTCGAGCTTAATGCTAAAGCGCCGATCATCGTCCAGGTGAGGCATGTCGCACAGACCTCGATCGTCGTGGCACCAGTCGCACTCCGCCGGGAGACTTTCGTCATCCGATGATGATGACGACATATCCTACGTTCATAATTCAAAACTATATCATTTAGGGTTTGTCGACACTGAGGCATCCTAAAAGCTAAGCTTTTATCATTTAGGGTTTGTCGACGCTGAGGCACCCTAAAAGCCTAAGCTTTCATCATTTAGGTTCTTATCGACACCGAGGCACCCTAAAAGCCAAGGTTTTATCATTTAGGGTTTGTCGATGTCGAGGCACCCTAAAAGCCTAAGCTTTCATCATTTAGGTTTTGTCGACGCGGAGGCACCCTAAAAGCCTAAGCGTACATCATTTAGGTTCTCATCGACACTGAGGCACCCTATAGAAGCGAAGTTAAGTTTTCATCATTTAGGGTTTATCGATGCCGAGGCACCCTAGGTTGGGCCTAATCACTTGGCACTAATCACTTGACTCTATTGCCGCCTATGTTGGGTTTATCATCTAGGGTTTATCGATGCTAACAAGAATTCTACGTTGGGCCTAATCACTTGGCTCTATTGCCACCTATGGTTTAATGCAGCAAGAATGGCGGGGCAGTTGATCCTACTTAACTAAGTACTAAGATACCCCGGCCCATGCATTAGTCGCAAGTAACCCATATGTCCTATTTTTAGCAAAGTCATGCTAAAATTCACAGAAAATTTCAGCATGATCTTTGCTGAAAATAGGACATATGGAGTACCCGAATTTGCCGGAACGGAAGTTAATCGACATTCCGGCAAACTCAAGGGCCTCTCGGGGTACAGCAGCAGCATCACAAGTTGACAAAATTCCCAAGTAGTACAGCAGCAGCATCACAAGTAGTACCAATGAACATATAGTCCAGCAAGTTGAAAAAGCTGAAGTTCTCAGCATGAAGAATCACACAACACAGCACCTACATTATGATGATACATTTGGAGATTGCACATACAGTTTTCACATAAGCATAATTGTTCTGGAGATTGCACATACAGTTTTTGACAGCACAGCACCTATGACAGCACATACAGTTTTCGTTACTCCTCCCAAATGAAATGACACTTTGACATGGCTGCAATTTTTAGTGTCTACTTATCTGCAATTTTTCAGTGTCTGCTTAGGAGAAATAGGTTTCAAACTTCAGCTTGCTTTGTGGACTAAAAAACTATCTAAGGAGTTCTTCAAGTTCAAGTTACAGCCTGCATGACATTTTCCTACACAATGCTTGTTGTAAATAATTACTTAAAGTAAACACTTTTTTATCTTAGCTTACTTACAACAGAATGCCTATCTTTCTGGTTTTCCAATTCCTTTTGTTTCATTTTCAACATTGCTCTATTTGTAATTAATAGCACTGTTCAAGAAATCTGTATATGCAATCTACAGAGATCCCCCTCCTGACTTTTAGACTGATTTTCCATCAAAATTGAAAATAGTTACACTAAGTTTCAAAATAAAAAATACACTTCTCAGTTTTACAAACTGAAAATTACTCTAAAACTGAAACTTTAACTGACTTTTAGAGTGAATTTTTACTCCAAGAGTTTTTATATTCAGATCACTTTAACTAAATTTTACATTGAGTTTTGGATTGAATTTTAAACTTTCTTGCAATATAAGCTTGCCGTACACTTTATATTTAGATCAGGAGCCAAGCTCTAAAATTAAATTTTTAACTGAATTTTTATGACTGCATCTGTTTCAATTTCAGTTTCAGATAAAGTTTATATTCAGATCAGGAGACTGACTTTTAAACTGACTTTATATTCAGTTTCAGGTAAGGACATCAAAGAATCTACAGCGAGGGGCGGCCGGCGCGGTGAGCATGAGCCCGCATGCACAACGGTGACTAAACAAGGAGAAAAATAGGGGAATCGATGGAGACGCTCACCGCGGAGCTGGGGAAGGAGACGGCGAGGCCGAGGGTGGTCGGGGCAGCGCGGATCGACGCCGAGAAGCAGTGGTCGGTGATGAGGAAGAAGAGGTCGATGCGCTCGATCCTTGATGACCCGGCTCCAATCCGTGGACATAGGCGATGAAGGTGATGATGGTGTTGCTCCTGGCGCAGCTCCTAGGCACGACGACGGAGGACGGGGCGGTCGGTGGCCGCGTGACGCGCGGCGGCAGCGCTCGGGGTGGAGGGAAGGAGCGGGGCAGGTCGTCAGCGGCGAGGACCGAGAGGGCGATTGAGGAGTGGAGGGAAGGAGCGGGGCAGGCCGTCGGCGGCGAGGACCGAGACTGCGAGGCGGGGCGCGGGGGTCGTCGGGCGACTAGGGGGGATGAATCTGGCGAGGGGGAGTGAATCTGGCGACCGGGAGGGACGAAGGGATCGGGCGACTAGGGGGGAAGATTACTAATGGCGCACCCCCTGGCGGTGCGCCATTAGTATGTTTTATTTTTTTTATAGCAATGGCGCACCCCTGAGACGGTGCGCCATTAGTATTATTTTTTTAGATAGCAATGGTGCACCAGCCAGCCGTGCGCCATTAGTAAGATTTTTTTATTATTATTTTGTTGCATCTAATAACAAATTTGTTTTTTTGGATTTTTAGTTGCATTCATTTGTGACCGGTGGAGCGGGGGAGGGTGCGGGGGGTCGGCGGCGGCGGCGTGGGTCGGGGCAGCGGGGGGAATTAGCTAGGGGGGCGAGGGAGAGGGATGAAGGGGATCTGGCGAGAGGGAGGGAATTAGCTAGGGGGAATCTTACTAATGGCGCACCTGCGGTCGGTGCGCCATTAGTAATCTTTTTTTTATATAGCAATGGCGCACCAGGTAGAGGTGCGCCATTAGTAATCTTTTTTTTACATAGCAATGGCGCACCAGGCAGAGGTGCGCCATTAGTAATCTTTTTTATATATATAGCAATGGCGCACCAGCCAGAGGTGCGCCATAAGTAATTTTTTTTGTTGCATGTAATAATTTTTAGAAAATGAATATGAATATGAAACAGTAATATTTTTTATAAAAACAGTAATAATTGTTGTTTAACAACAATTGTAGTCTACACTTTATTATTATTATTTTTTAAAATGAAGAGGGGAGAGGAGGCGCGGGTGGGATCGAGATCGAGATGGAGGGGGAATCGAGATCGAGATGGAGGGGAATCGAGATCGAGATGGAGGGGGGTCGAGATCGAGTGTCCTCATGAATATTCAATATTTTATCATATTGAATATGAAAAAATATCATCAAATTTGAAAAAATATTCATGAATTCAAAAAGTGCCCATGAAATTTAAAAATATTCATGATATCAAAAAGTGCCCATGAAATTTAAATATATTCATGATATCAAAATATATACTAATGGCGCACTTCTACAGGGTGCGCCATTAGTAGTTTAAACTAGTAATGGTGCACTGTGAGACGGTGCGCCATTAGTAGTTTTGCAAAAAAAGAATAAAAAAATTCAGTACTGGCGCACTCCCTGTCTGGTGCGCCATTACTAGTTAGAACTAGTAATGGCGCACTTTGGTAGGATGCGCCATTAGTATGTATGTAAAAATGAAAAAAAAATTATCACTAGTGGCGCACCTGTTTTCTGGTGCGCCATTAGTGTCTTCCACACTAATGGCGCATCACCAACTGGTGCGCCATTAGTATATAGTAGTGGCGCACTACTTCCCTGGTGCGCCATTAGTGTCAATCCTATCTATAGCCCTTTTCCTAGTAGTGCCGAACCAGGCTTCAGTGACGACGAGTCCGGCACGCAGTATTATCTTCAGCATTGCAAGGCGGGTTCCTCTCCAAATTCTGTGTACCTGTCGAAATAATGTTCGGTTCCTTGTGACGGTTTGTACTCCTTGGCTTCTATGCCCAATAATGGCCACTTTCCACGTGTCGAGCGAATGTGAAGAGCTAGGGTGTCTTCACATTTACCCCCTAGCTATGTAAATGAGCCGCCTATTTAAAAAGACGAGGATTCAGATCCAAATCACATCATCCTCCCTTGTCGAGTCTTCATCGGAGCGCACCCGACAGAGATCCATTCCACCATGGCCGGTCGACGCAGCTCCTCCTCTCGCACCCCTTGCTCAAAGCCTGGAGATTGGGAGAGATGTTCCATCCCGCACAGCAAATTGGTGATGCTTCAGTCCAAGGGATTTCTTCCCCCAGCGTACCTGGTCCCGGTTCGAGCCGGGCTTGCCACCTACAATGGCGGAGAGGAGGCGGAGAGCCGTCCCAATCCCTCCAAGGGAGAGCGGGTATGCCTTGTCCCTTATCTGGTAAGAGGGCTCGGATTCCCAATTCACCCGTTTCTCCGGGGGCTTCTAGAGTTCTATGGCCTCCAGCTATACAACCTTACGCCTGCCTCCCTGCTACATATCACGGGATTCGTAGCCCTTTGCGAGTTATTTTTGGGCTGTGAGGCTCATTTCGCTCTGTGGAAGAAGTTGTTCTGCCTTGTGCCCCGTTCTAAGAAGGGATCAATATATCAAGTGGGCGAAGCCAAAGTGTGGCATATTGCCGGGACCGGATACCTGTCCAAAACCCTGAAGAAGACGTCCGAAGACTGGCCTTCAGAATGGTTTTATATACAAGATGTCCCCCTTCCGGACCCTATTCGGATCGGCCTTCCTGAGTTTGACAACGCCCCTTTCAAGAAGCGCCAGAGCTGGCGTCCATGGAGCTCTCTGGAGGAAGACGACAAGGACATTCTTTATCTGATGAGCCAGATAAGTTCTTTAGCTCGATCCTGATTGACCATGATCGAGGTCATGGCTATATGCATTATGCGGGGGGTGCAGCCGCTCCAGTATAGAGGCCACCCCATGTGGGATTTCAACAGGGAGGATGACGCCATCCTCCACGGCCGCAAAGGGCCGGGATCGGCTGCTGATCTAATAAAGATCTTGTCCACTTTGTACAAGGGAGAAGAGGAGGAATTCCTCCGTGTCAACCCGCAGGGCGGATTCTCTATGTACAATCCTCCAAGCCGGGTAAGCGGGGACTTTTTCTCACCCATCCGTTTCGTATTCCCGTAGTTTAAGTATTCATTCTAGCGATTTCATCGCAGGAGCTGCGCCAGGCAGTAAAGGAGATAAACAGCCCTCCTCCACAGCCCGAGGACCCTGGACGGTCCCTTGACCCGGCCTCCCAGGAGGATCCGGACATATCCGTGGAGCTGATCGATGAGGTATTTTACCAAGGGAGTAATGACAATACCTTGGTGGCCATTACGGCCGATTACCCTGGGCTAGTTCTAGCCTCACAGGTGACTGAGACCGAAGTCCGAGCACTTAAAAAGGGATCCGTCCTTGTGCTCTTTTTTTATTACTGTATAATAGCCGTGTTTTGCAGGGGAGGTCCTCAGGGCAGAAGGTCGAGCCTGCGGCAACTAGCCAACAAGGGGCCGCAAGGCCAAGCAGGCTGAAAAGATCTGCAGTCCGGATCGAGGCACCGGCGCAGTGGTACGGCGCGCCGCTTTTATTGCCAGACATTATTCGTGGAGGCATATTAACGCCCATGCCCCTTTTTTCAGGAAAAAGAGAGCTCGCCGGACTATACTCGGAGAGGCTACCAATCGCGCCTCCACAAGCCAGGCTCCAAGGCCGGACTCAGAGGCAGGAACAAATACAAGGCGTGCGCCGGGTGCTCCTCCGACAAAGGATGCGGATAAACTGTCCGCCACCCATTCTGAGGTGGAAAGTGCCATGAACCACAGGCGTCGCCGGACTGTTCTTCGTGATGCTTGTTTCTCCCAAGAGGCATTGGATGCCTTCAACTCGGGAGACGCGCACCTCCGTGCCGCTCAAAATGGTCTAGCCAGAGCCACGGAGCAGTATGTAAAAGACATACGGGTGAGAAAATTTGATGATTATATATGTCAGTAGCCCCTGAGACTTGAAACAGTTAGGATAACTGATTTAAGGATCATTTGTTATGCAGGTTCTTACAAAAAAGAATACCCAACTGTCCCAGGAGCTGGAAGAGTGCAAAGCCCAACTTCAGGCCGCACTGGCCGCAGCAGGGGAGCCCAAAGAAACCCCCTCTGGTAACATATCCCTCGAATGATAAGTATCATATTAGAATGTGGTGTATATGCCAATCTGACGATAAAATTGCAGATGACGCTGGAGTAAATCCGGATAAGCAACAGCTCATACGCCAGCTAAAGGCTGGTGAGAGCGTGCTTACGAGGGTGAGGCAGGAGAAGAATGATCTCCAAGATGCCAACACCAAGCTGGGCGTGGAGCTAAAAGATGTTCGTGCCCAACTGTCGGATTCTGTTAAGGAGAATCGGCGGCTTCGACGCGGCATATTTAGTAAGTGCTTGAACGAACTTTGAAAAAGAGTTCGGCGAGGAAGCTGGCTGACAGAGCTATGTCTGTAGGTACGCTAACAGGTCGTCCTGCCGAGGAGATGTCTGGTTCAACGGGTGATATTCTCCCCGAGCTCGCACAGTTACACGAACGAGTTCGGCAGGTGATGCAAGGCATCGCCCAGGCCTTGTGGCCATCCGCCTCCATACCCGAAGGCCTTGGATAGCTTACAGAAAAGCTCAAGGGAGCACGGCGGCGCTTCCGATTATGGAATATATCGGCCTACCGTCAGGGTGCCAGGGAAGCCTGGGCAATGGTGAAGACACGGTACACGAAGACTAACCCGAACCACATGGCCGAAGTCAGACCTGTGGGGCCTGATGGCAAGGAGATCCCTGTGAGTTTGGTGTACGGCCAAGTAGAATTTGCCGCAAAGTATTCCCAACAGGAATGTAGACTAGGCAGCCTATTCGATGGCATTGAAGAGGAATTCAACCAGTCAAATTGACTATGTAATTTTAAAGTGACATATATGATGCCTTCTAGCCGGATTCTAGATCGTTTGTCGTGGCGGACCATTTCGCTTCAACCTCGGGACCCGACTGTCCGGAGTGTATCCGAATACCCTCTCGTTTATGTAAGAATCGGGGCATGCGTGGAGACCAGGCATAGGGGTCATTAGTGCTTTATCAGACAAGTGCCCAACTAGTTATGTTATATTACATGGGTAGTAAGAAACATCTTCCAGAGAGAATAGTTCTGTTAAGGGTTCCTTTCCCTGGGTAGGCATGCCCTAAAGTGCATGTCCGGACTGCTGCGAGAAGCGCAGAAAAAACATCTGGGGGCAGATATGGAAAATAAAAGTTATCTGTTGTTCACCGACCGAATATTCTCTGAAGAACGCTAGCTTTCTGCTTCACCCAGTCTGAGGTACACGTCCGGCTGACCCGGCGGTAACAATCGCAGAGGTGCTCCCCTTATGCCCTAGCCGAATTAACGGGAACGTAGGGCATAAATACAAGAGCCAGGCAACCCAGCTTGTCCAAAACATAAGTCATATCGATGCATATAATGGTGAAAAAAGGTACATGCAGAAGTATAAAGCATGTGTTGGGTGTGATGCCCAGGTAAATAATATAAGCTTCTGTAAAAGAAGCCCCCAGGTGTAGAGAGTGCGGCTAGCACATCTGTAATGTACAAGTGAGGCACAAGGTGACCCTTGAAGGCCTAAAGAAATAAAAGAAAGAAAGGGAAACAAGACAGATGACGCGTATGCAGAAAATGGACAAAGGGAGGGGACTAACATAAAGTCCGGTGCTAAGCGTAGAATCTTCGGAGCCTGGCTGTGTTCCATGGGTTTGGCTCGAGTCAACTAGTCGATGCATCCCGCAGTAGGTACGCTCCGCCGGTCAGAACTTGGTTGATGATGAAGGGACCTTCCCATTTGGGCTCTAGCTTGTTCTTTTTCTTATCCGGCAGCCGGAGAACTAGTTCGCCAACGTTATAAGTTTTGGCTCGTACATCTCTGCTTTGGTATCTGCGAGCCTATTGCTGGTAAAATGCGGAACGGGCTTTGGCTACGTCGCGTTCTTCCTCGAAGGTGTCCAGACTGTCCTGCCGATCGAGCTCGGCTTCTCTTTCTTCGTACATGCGCACTGGAGGTGAGTCATGAATTATGTCACAGGGCAGGGCTGCCTCTGCGCCGTACATCATAAAAAATGGTGTGTATCCGGTACTACGATTCGGCGCGTGGTCCGCGGCCCCCAGAGTACGGAGTCGAGCTCCTCTACCCAGTGCGTGTCAGACTCCGTTAAGGAGCGCACTGATCTAGGTTTAATGCCGCTCATTATAAGACCATTTGCTCATTCGACTTGACCGTTAGTTTGTGGGTGATAGACTGAAGCATAATCGAGCTTGATGCCCATTTTGCTGCACCAGAGTTTTACCTCGTCGGCCGTGAAGTTCGTGCCGTTATCAGTGATGATGCTGTGGGGGACGCCGTAGCGGTGTACAACCCCGGATATGAAATCAATCACCGGTCCAGATTCGGCTGTTTTAACCGGTTTGGCCTCTATCCATTTGGTGAATTTATCCACCATGACCAATAAGTATTTTTTCTTTTGGGTTCCCCCTTTAAGGGGTCCAACCATGTCAAGCCCCCAGACCGTGAAGGGCCATGTAATGGGGATTGTTCGGAGGGCGGTGGGTGGCATGTGGCTTTGATTTGCAAAGAGCTGGCAACCGGCGCAACGTTGGACCAAGTCATGTGCGTCTGCCCGGGCCGTTAGCCAATAGAATCATGTACGGAAGGCCTTGCTTACAAGAGCCCGGGCTGCGGCGTGATGACCGCCGAGTCCGGCGTGAATTTCTGCCAAAAGGTTCCGTCCTTCCTCTTCGGAGATGCACCGTTGAAGGATTCTGGTAGTGCTTTTTTATACAGTTCTCCCTCGCGGACCCTGTAGGCCTTGGATCGCCGCACTATGCAGCGTGCCTCATTTTGGTCCTCCGGAAGTTCCTATCTAGTTAAGTAGGCCAGGAATGGTTCTGTCCACGGGGAAGCAATGGCCATTATTTCGTGGGCTGATTGTGTTATTTCGGTGGCGGAGCCTCCGATTGTGTTAGAGGGTT
Organism: Triticum urartu; assembly: GCF_003073215.2. Classification (NCBI taxonomy): domain Eukaryota; kingdom Viridiplantae; phylum Streptophyta; class Magnoliopsida; order Poales; family Poaceae; genus Triticum; species Triticum urartu. Next base: position 701,990,552 of record NC_053024.1, on the reverse strand, counting down.
CGGTTTCGGGTATTTTGGCCGGGTCCGGACTGTTGTTACCGGTGTCTCCTTCCCATGACACGGATGACTTGAAGAGCCGTTCCAGAAATATGTTGGGAGGTGTCGTGTCGTGTTTTGCGCCGATGCGGGCGAGGATATCCGTCGCCTGATTGTTTTCCCGAGCCACATGGTGAAATCGAGCCCCTCGAACCGAGCTAACATTTTTAGGATGGCATTGCGATAAGCTGCCATTTTTGGATCCTTGGCGTCGAAGTCTCCGTTTATTTGGGATATCACGAGGTTCGAATCCCCGCGCACCTCTAGGCGTTGAATGCCCATGGATACTGCCATCCGAAGACCATGTAGAAGGGCCTCATATTCGGCTGCGTTGTTGGAGTCCGTATACATTATCTACAGTACGTATTGAACGGTGTCTCCTGTTGGGGACGTCAGAACGACGCTAGCCCCCAGACTAGCCAACATTTTGGAGCCGTCAAAGTGCATGATCCAGTTTGAATATGTGTCGTACTCTTTAGGGAGTTCGTCTTTCGTCCATTCAGCGACGAAGTCAGCCAAAACTTGCGATTTAATAGCTCGCCGTGTTTTGTAAGTTATGTCGAACGGGAGGAGCTCAATGACCCATTTGGCAATCCGGCCTGTCGCGTCGCGGTTTTTTATAATATCGTTAAGTGGTACTTCCGAGGCTACCGTTATCGAACAATCTTGAAAGTAGTGTCGCAGCTTTCGGGATGCCATAAATACCACGTACGTTATCTTTTGATAATGCGGGTACCGTGATTTGCATGGAGTAAGGATAGTGGACACGTAGTAAACCGGCTTTTGAAGGGGAAATTTGTGTCCGTCCACTTCTCGCTCGACGACAAGCACTGCGCTTACTACTTGATGAGTTGCTACAATCTATAATAGCATTGGTTCGCCAATGTTTGGCATGGCCAGGACTGGGTTTGTTGCCAATATGGCTTTTATTTCGTTGAGTCCGGCCGTGGCGGCGTCCGTCCACTCGAAGTGTTCGGTGCGCCGGAGGAGGCGATAAAGGGGTAATGCCTTTTCTCCCAAGCGGAAGATAAAGCGGCTTAGAGCCGCCACGCATCCAGTCAATTTTTGTATTTGTTTGAGGTCTGTTGGGGTAGCCAACTGTGACAACGCTCGGATTTTGGCCGGATTAGCTTCAATACCTCTACTGGAGACAATGAATCCCAGGAGCTTTCCTATTGGTACGCCGAAAACACATTTTTCCGGATTGAGCTTGATGTCATATGTTCGGAGGTTGTCGAATGTGAGCCTCAAGTCGTCTACTAGAGTTTCGACATGCTTGGTTTTAACGACACGTCATCCACGTATGCCTCCACTGTTTTGCCGATCTGGTTTGCCAGGCATGTCTGAATCATGCGCTGATATGTTGCACCAGCGTTTTTTAGCCCGAAGGGCATTGTGTCGAAGCAGAATGGGCCGTATGGTGTGATGAATGCCGTTGCGGCTTGGTCTGGCTCTGCCATTTTGATTTGATGGTAGCTGGAGTATGCTTCAAGGAAACACAATGAATCGTGTCCTGCGGTAGCATCGATGATTTGATCGATGTGGGGGAGGGGGAAGGGATCCTTTGGGCAGGCCTTGTTAAGGTCCTTAAAATCGACGCACAAGCGCCAGGATTTGTCCTTCTTTGGTACCATCACTAGGTTTGCTAGCCAGTACGAATGTTTTATGTCTCTGATGAATCCGGCCTCTAATAGCTTGGCTAGTTCCTCTCCCATGGTTTGTCTTTTAGGCTCGCAGAAACGTCGAAGAGCCTGCTTGACTGGCTTGAATCCTTTTAGGATATTTAGGCTGTGTTCAGCCATCCTGCGTGGGATTCCTGGCATGTCCGAAGGGTGCCAGGCAAAAATGTCGCAGTTCTCGCATAGGAACTCTCGCAGTGCGGCATCGACATCAGGGTTTAATTGTGCCCCGATGGAAGCTGTTTTTGTAGGGTCCGTTGGATGGACTTGGAATTTGACTATTTCGTCCGCCGTCTTAAAGGAGGTGGACTTGGATCTTTTATCGAGTATCACGTCGTCCCTGTTCACTGTGGAGCGCAGTGCAGTTAGTTCTTCGGCCGCTAGGGCTTCGGATAGTGCCTCGAGGGCCAGTGCAGTTGTCTTATTTTCGACGCGGAGTGCTATGTCCGGATCACTAACAAGAGTGATGATTCTGTTGGGCTCGGGCATTTTGAGCTTCATGTACCCATAACGGGGTATGGCTTGGAAGATTGTAAATGCCTCCCGCCCTAATAGAGTGTGGTATCCGCTGCTGAACGGGGCCACTTGGAATGTAATTTCTTCGGACCTGTAATTATCCGGCGTGCCGAATACCACGTCTAGTGTGATTTTTCCAGCACAGCGTGCTTCCCGACTGGGGATGATTCCTCTAAAGGTTGTGCTGCTTTGCTTAATGCGGCTCCAGTCTATTTCCATCTTTTGAAGAGTTTCCTCATAGATGAGGTTTAATCCGCTGCCGCCGTCCATGAGTACCTTGGTGAGTCGAAAGCCGTCCACGATTGGACTGAGGACCAGGGCGGCTGGTACTCGGGCTGTTCGGAATTTAGGTTCGTCACTGGCATTGAAGGTAATAGCCGTGTCGCTCCAAGGATTTATTTCTGCTATGTGGCAGATTTCGGACATGCTGCAGAGTGTTCGCTTCCATCTATTATTTGACGCGAAGGTCTCAAAGACCGTTAAGACCGTATTATTGTCCTCGGGATGGTGCTCTGTGGTTTTTGGGAGGAGTAGATCCTCACCACTTTTGGCTACCTGCCGAAGTATCCAGCATGCTCTAAGGCTGTGCGTTGGTATCACATCCGCTGTACTATGAATTTTGCAGGGTCCGTTGAGTCATCCCTCTAGTACGGTTCCTTGCCCCGTAGAGGGCTTTTGCTTTTTGGTAGTTAACCCAGGTGTATTGTGATAATGCACCGTTTTATTTCGGACTGGGTTTGTATTCAGGGCTGGATTATCCCAAAATTTTATTTCGGTTTTCCAGGCGCTTTCCATCGCACAGTACTTTCGTACTATGGACACCAAGTCGGCAAAGTGTGTAATTTCACGACGACTTATGGCGTTGAGGATTCCCTTGTCCGTGCAATTATTGCAGAAGAATGAAATTGTGTCTTCCTCATGGCAGTCCTTTATCCTGTTCTTGACCAGGAGGAATCTGGCCCAGTAATGGTGTACTGTTTCTTCGGGCTCTTGCCTAATTTTGGATAGATCGCGTATGTTTGGGTGGGTGGGTGGAATTGAATCCGAATCCTCACCCAATCTGAGGCTCAGTGGCCAAGGAGTTTCCGAACTCGAAAGTTTGGATTCTTGGATGTTTCCTAGTAAATCTTGCCCGCTGCCTGATTCTGGGTTCAGGCTTTGAGTGACATCCTCCCCTCCACGGGTATCCGGCTTGGAGGGATCGAGAATCCGGACGTAGCTAGTCCATAAGATAGATGAAGGGTTGCCGCATTGTTCTTCCACCACGGCAACGTGATGGGTGTCCTGGGGAGAGTTAATTTCTCTCAGGTCGGGTTTAGGCCCAATCTGATCGTAGTCTATAGCGACTCCCAGGGCGGCGATGCGATCCAAGAGCTCGTTCAGGGAAGAGAGCTCCATTGGATCTAACTGCTCGGCGAGTTCCGAGTCGACGTGAAGATTGCTTTCGATGACCCGAGAAGTCATCGTCGGCGCAGCGGCCGAACAGGCGGTCATGAGGAAACCACCTAGCCGGAGAGTATGGCCGATAGCCAGAGCTCCCTCAGCGATAGTGCCGTCTTTAAAGACGGGACGAGACATCCTTCCTGGTGGCGACGGCACAGCGGAACTCTCAATGAAAGCACCAATGTCAGTGTCAAAACCGGCGGATCTCGGGTAGGGGGTCCCGAACTGTGCGTCTAGGCCGGATGGTAACAGGAGGCAAGGGACACGAAGTTTTACCCAGGTTTGGGCCCTCTTGATGGAGGTAAAACCCTACGTCCTGCTTGATTAATATTGATGATATGGGTGTTACAAGAGTAGATCTACCACAAAATCAGAGAGGCTAAACCCTAGAAGCTAGCCTATGGTATGATTGTATGTTGTGATTGTTGTCCTACAGACTAAAACCCTTCGGTTTATATAGACACTGGAGAGGGTTAGGGTTACACAAGGTCGGTTACAAAGGAGGAGATATCCATATACGTATTGCCTAGCTTGCCTTCCACGCCAAGCAGAGTCCCATCCGGACACGAGACGAAGTCTTCAATCTTGTATCTTCATAGTCTAACAGTCCGGCCAAAGGATATAGTCCGGCTGTCCGGAGACCCCCTAATCTAGGACTCCCTCACCTACTGCAGATGCTGCTGACGACGTTAAGAATGTCTGGCAAAGCAAAGCTAATGACTACTCGATAGTTCAGTGTGCCATGCTTTACGGCTTAGAACCGGGACTTCAACGACGTTTTGAACATCATGGACCATATGAGATGTTCTAGGAGTTGAAGTTAATATTTCAAGAAAATTCCCGGATTGAGAGATATGAAGTCTCCAATAAGTTCTACAGCTGCAAAATGGAGGAGAATATTTCTGTCAGTGAACATATACTCAGAATGTCTGGGTACCACAACCACTTGACTCAGCTGGGAGTTAATCTTCCTGATGATAGTGTCATTGACAGAGTTCTTCAATCACTGCCACCAAGCTACAAGAGCTTCGTGATGAACTATAATATACAAGGGAAGGATAAGACAATTTCCGAGCTCTTCGCAATGCTAAAGGCTGCGGAGGCAGAAATCAAGAAGGAGCATCAAGTGTTGATGGTCAACAAGACCACCAGTTTCAAGAAGAAGGGAAAAGGGAAGAAGGGGAACTTCAAGAAGAACAGCAAGCAAGTTGCTGCTCAAGTGAAGAAGCCCAAGTCTAGACCTAAGCCTGAGACTGAGTGCTTCTACTACAAAGGGACTGGTCACTATAAGCGGAACTGCCCCAAGTATTTGGTGGATAAGAGGGATGGCAAAGTGAAAGGTATATTTGATATACATGTTATTGATTTGTACCTTACTAATGCTCATAGTAGCGCCTGGGTATTTGATACTGGTTCTGTTGCTAATATTTGCAACTCGAAATAGGGGCTACGGATTAAGCGAAGATCGGCTAAGGACGAGGTGATGATGCGCGTGGGAAATGGTTCCAAAGTCGATGTGATCGTTGTGGGCACGCTACCTCTACATCTACCTTCGGGATTAGTTTTAGACCTGAATAATTGTTATTTGGTGCCAGCGTTAAGCATGAACATTATATCTGGATCTTGTTTGATGCAAGACGGTTATTCATTTATATCAAAGAATAATGGTTGTTCTATTTATATGAGTAATATCTTTTATGGTCATGCACCCTTGATGAGTGGTATATTTTTTACTAAATCTTGACAGTAGTGATACACATATTCATAGTATTGAAGCCAAAAGATATAAGTTTAATAATGATAGTGCAACTTATTTGTGGCACTGCCGTTTAGGTCATATTGGTGTAAAGCGCATGAAGAAACTCCATGCTGATGGACTTTTGGAATCACTTGATTATGAATCACTTGATGCTTTCGAACCATGCCTCATGGGCAAGATGACAAAAACTCCATTCTCCGGAACAATGAAACGAGCACCAGACTTATTGGAAATAATACATACTGATGTATGCAGTCCGATGAGTGTTGATGCTCGTGGCAGGTATCATTATTTTCTGACCTTCACTGATGATTTGAGTAGATATGGGTATATCTACTTGATGAAACATAAGTCTGAAACATTTGAAAAGTTTGAGGAATTTCAGAGTGAAGTGGAAAATCATCGTAACAAGAAAATTAAATTCCTACGATCTGATCATGGAGGTGAATATTTGAGTTATGAGTTTGGTCTTCATTTGAAATAATGCGGAATAGTTTCTCAACTAACGCCACCTGGAACACCACAGCGTAATGGTGTGTTCGAACGTCGTAACCGCACTTTATTAGATATGGTGTGATCTATGATGTCTCTTACTGATTTACCGCTATCGTTTTGGGTTTATGCTTTAGAGACGGTTGCATTCATGTTAAATAGGGCACCATCGAAATCCATAGAGACGACACCTTATGAACTATGGTTTGGCAAGAAACCCAAGTTGTCATTTCTTAAAGTTTGGGGCTGCAATGCTTATGTGAAAAAGCTTCAACTTGATAAGCTCGAACCCAAATCGGAGAAATGTGTCTTCATAGGATACCCAAAGGAGACTGTTGGGTACACCTTCTATCACAGATCCGAAGGCAAGATATTCTTTGCTAAGAATGGATCCTTTCTAGAGAAGGAGTTTCTCTCGAAAGAAGTGAGTGTGAGGAAACTAGAACTTGATGAGGTAATTGGACCTGCTCCCTTATTGGAAATTAGTCCATCACAGGAATCAGATCCTGTGATTCCTACACCAATTAGTGAGGAAGCTAATGATCATGATCATGAAGCTTCTGATCAAGTTACTACCGAACCTCATAGGTCAACCAGAGTACGATCCGCACCAGAGTGGTACGGTAATCCTATTCTGGAATTCATGTTACTTGACCATGACGAACCTACGAACTATGAGGAAGCGATGATGAGCCTAGATTCCGCGAAATGGCTTGAGGCCATGAAATCTGAGATGCGATACATGTATGAGAACAAAGTGTGGACTTTGGTTGACTTGCCCGATGATCGGCAAGCCATAGAGAATAAATGGGTCTTCAAGAAGAAGACTGATGCTTACGGTAATGTTTCTGTCTACAAAGCTTGACTTGTTGCGAAAGGTTTTTGACAAGTTCAAGGAGTTGACTACGATGAGACCTTCTCACCCGTAGCGATGCTTAAGTCGGTCTGAATCATGTTAGTGATACGTCTCCAATGTATCTATAATTTTTTATTGTTCCATGCTATTATATTATCTATTTTGGATGTTAATGGGCTTTATTTTACACTTTTATATTATTTTTGGGACTAACCTATTAACCCAAGGCCAAGTGCAAATTGTTGTTTTTTTGCCTATTTCAGTGTTTCACAGAAAAGGAATATCAAATGGAATGAAACCTTCGGGAACGTGATTTTTGGAACAAACATGATCCAGAGGACTTGGAGTGGACGTCGAGAAACAAACGAGGAGTGCACGAGGCAGGGGCGCGCCTACCCCCCTGGGCGCGCCCTCCCCCCTCATGGGCCCCTCGTGGCTCAACCGACCTACTTCTTCCTCCTATATATACTCATATACCCTGAAAACATCGAGGAGCACCACGAAACCCTATTTCCACCGCCGCAACCTTCTGTACCCAAGAGATCCCATCTTGGGACCTTTTCCAGAGCTCCGCCGGAGGGGGCATCGATCACGAAGGGCCTCTACATCAACTCCATGGCACCTCTGATGATGTGTGAGTAGTTTACTTCAGACCTTCGGGTCCATAGTTATTAGCTAGATGGCTTCTTCTCTCTCTTTGAATCTCAATACAAAGCTCTCCTCGATCTTCTTGGAGATATATTCGATGTAACTCTTTTTATGGTGTGTTTGTCGAGATCTGATGAATTGTGGGTTTATGATCAAGTATATCTATGAAGAATATTTGATTCTTCTCTGAAATCTTTTATGCATGATTGGTTATCTTTGCAAGTCTCTTCGAATTATCAGTTTGGTTTGGCCTACTAGATTGATCTTTCTTGCAATGGGAGAAGTGCTTAGCTTTGGGTTCAATCTTGCGGTGCTCGATCCCAGTGACAAAAAGGGAAACGACACGTATTGTATTGTTGCCATCGAGGACAAAAAGATGGGGTTTATATCATATTGCTTGAGTTTATCGCTCTACATCATGTCATCTTACCTAATGTGTTACTCTGTTCTTATATGAACTTAATACTCTAGATGCATGCTGGATAGCGGTCGATGTGTGTAGTAATAGTAGTAGATGCAGGCAGGAGTCCGTCTACTTGTCACGGACGTGATGCATATATACATGATCATGCCTAGATATTCTCATAATTATTCGCTTTTCTATCAATTGCTCGACAGTAATTTGTTCACCCACCATAATAGTTATGCTATCTTGAGAGAAGCCACTAGTGAAACCTATGGCCCCCGGGTCTATCTTTTATCATATAAGTTTCCAATCTATTTTATTTTGCAATCTTTACTTTCAATCTTTATCAGAAAAATACCAAAAATATTATCTTATCATCTCTATCAGATCTCACTCTTGTAGTGACCGTGAAGGGATTGACAACCCCTTTATCACGTTGGTTGCGAGGTTCTTATTTGTTTGTGTAGGTACGAGGGACTTGCGTATGGCCTCATACTGGATTGATACCTTGGTTCTCAAAAACTGAGGGAAATACTTACGCTACTTTGCTGCATCACCCTTTCCTCTTCAAGGGAAAACCAACGCAATGCTCAAGAGGTAGAAAGAAGGATTTCTGGCGCCATTGCTGGGGAGTCTACGCACAAGTCAAGACATACCAAGTACCTATCATAAACTCTTATCCCTCGCATTACATTATTTGCCATTTGCCTCTCGTTTTCCTCTCCCCCACTTCACCCTTGCCGTTTTATTCGCCCTCTTTTTCCGTTCCCCTTCTCTTCTCCAGTTCGCCTCTTTTTGCTTGTTTCTTGTTTGCTTGTGTATTGGATTGTTTGCCACGATGGCCTTACCAAAAAGTTTTGATCCTCACCTTAGAAGGCTGGAAGAAATTGAAAACAATGTTAGAAGTTTTATGTCCTTGCAGTTTGAGCATAATAATTTCTTCAAAAATGAGCTTAAAGAACAAAAAAGTTTTATAGGGTACATGAATAAAGAGCTCGATGATATGTCTAAAGAATTTTATGGTTTAAAATCTCAGTTCACTCATCTTGAAAACTTAATAGCCCAAATTATGGATAAACAGGCCACTTGAGTTAATAAGATGGCCGCCAAACCGGAAGAACTTGATGGTAATAAGGATGAAGATCTAAAAGTTATTGATGTGTCCCCTATTAAATCTTTGTTTTGCAATATGAATCTTGATAATGATGGGACTGGAGATGAGTCAACTTTAGTTAGAAGGCGTCCCAATGATTTGGAGTTTTTAGATCTTGATGCAAAAATTGATAAAAGTAGGATTGGAGAGGTCAAAACTTTACATAGCAATGAACCCACTATCTTGGATTTCAAGGAATTTAATTATGATAATTTCTCTTTGATAGATTGTATTTCCTTGTTGCAATCCGTGCTAAATTCTCCCCATGCTTATAGTCAAAATAAAGCTTCTACTAAACATATCATTGATGCTTTAATGCAATCTTATGAAGAAAAGCTTGAATTTGAAGTTTCTATCCCAAGAAAACTTTATGATGAGTGGGAACCTACCATTAAAATTAAAATTAAAGATCATGAATGCTTTGCTTTATGTGATTTGGGTGCTAGTGTTTCCACGATTCCTAAAACTTTGTGTGATTTTCTAGGTTTCCGTGAATTTGATGATTGTTCTTTAAATTTGCATCTTGCGGATTTCACCATTAAGAAACCTATGGGAAGAATTAATGATGTTCTTATTGTTGCAAATAGGAATTATGTGTCCGTAGATTTTATTGTTCTTGATATTGATTGCAATCCTTCATGTCCTATTATTCTTGGTAGACCTTTCCTTAGAACGATTGGTTGAATTATTGATATGAAAGAAGGGAATATTAGATTCCAATTCCCGTTAAGGAAGGGCATGGAACAATTTCCTAGAAATTAAATTAAATTACCTTATGAATCTATTATGAGGGCCACTTATGGATTGCATACCAAAGATAACAATACCTAGATCTATCCTTGCTTTTATGCCTAGCTAGGGGCGTTAAACGATAGCGCTTGTTGGGAGGCAGCCCAATTTTATTTTTGTTATTTTCTTTTTGGTTCTGTTTAGTAATAAATAATTCATCTAGCCTCTGTTTAGATGTGGTTTTATGCTTTTAATTAGTGTTCGTGCCAAGTAGAACCTTTGGGAAGACTTCGGGAAAGTCTTTGCGATCTTGCTGTAAAAAACAGAAACTTTAGCGCTCACGAGATTTGCTGCCATTTTTTACTGGAGAGTGCTATTTAGTTAATTCTTTTCGAAGATGATTAATAGATAAATTCCTCACATCCAGCGATTTATTTTAGAATTTTTGGGGTTCCAGAAGTATTCGAAACCTACAGATTACTACAGATTTTTCTGTTTTTTACAGATTCTGTTTTTCGTGTGTTGTTTGCTTATTTTGATGAATCTATGGCTAGTAATAGAGTTTATGAACCATAGAAAAGTTGGAATACAGTAGTTTTAACACCAATATAAATAAATAATGAGTTCATTATAGTATCTTGAAGTGGTGGTTTGTTTTCTTTTACTAATGGAGCTCATGAGATTTTCTTTTAAGTTTTGTGTTGTGAAGTTTTCAAGTTTTGGGTAAAGATTTGGTGGATTACGGAACGAGGAGAGGCAAGAGCCTAAGCATGGGGATTCCCAAGGCACCCCAAGGTAAAATCCAAGGACAACCAAAAGCCTAAGCTTGGGGATGCCCCGGAAGGCATCCCCTCTTTCGTCTTCGTCCATCGGTAACTTTACTTGGAGCTATATTTTTATTCACCACATGATATGTGTTTTGCTTGGAGCGTCTTGTATGATTCGATTCTTTGCTTTTTAGTTTACCACAATCATCCTTGCTGTACACACCTTTTGGGTGAGACACACATGAATCGGAATTTATTAGAATACTCTATGTGCTTCACTTATACCTTTTGAGTTAGATAATTTTGCTCTAGTGCTTCGCTTATATGTTTTAGAGCACGGTGGTGGTTTTATTTTATAGAAACTATTGATCTCTCATGATTCACTTATATTATTTTGAGAGTCCCTTAGAACAGCATGGTAATTTGCTTTGGTTATGAATTTAGTCCTAATATGATAGGCATCCAAGATCGGTATAATAAAAATTTCATAAAAAGTGCATTGAGTACTAGGAGAAGTTTGATACTTGATAATTGTTTTGAGATATAAAGGTGGTAATATTATGGTGTGCTAGTTGAGTAGTTGTGAATTTGAGAAATACTTGCATTGAAGTTTGCAAGTCCCGTAGCATGCACGTATGGTGACCGTTGTGTAACAAATTTGAAACATGAGGTGATATTTGATTGTCTTCCTTTTGAGTGGTGGTCGAGGACGAGCAATGGTATTTTCCTACCAATCTATACCCCTAGGAGCATGTGCTTAATGCTTGGTTTTTGATGACTTGTAGATTTTTGCAATAAGTATGTGAGTTCTTTATGACTAATGTTGAGTCCATGGATTATATGCACTCTCACCCTTCCATCATTGCTAGCCTCTTCGGTACCGTGCATTGCCCTTTCTCACCTTGAGAATTGGTGCAAACTTCGCCGGTGCATCCAAACCCCGTGATATGGTACGCTATGTCACACATAAATCTCCTTATATCTTCCTCAAAACAGCCACCATACCTACCTATTATGGCATTTCCATAGCCATTCTGAGATATATTGCCATGCAACTTTCCACCGTTCCATTTATCATGACATACATCATCATTGTCATATTGCCTTGCATGATCATGTAGTTGACATCGTATTTGTGGCAAAGCCACCGTTCGTAATTTTTCATACATGTCACTCTTGATTCATTGCCCTTCCCGGTACACCATCGGAGGCATTCATATAGAGTCATACTTTGTTCTAGTATCGAGTTGTAATCATTGAGTCGTAAATAAATAGAAGTGTGATGATCATCATTAATAGAGCATTGTCCCCCAAAAAAGGGGCAATGCTACTATCCTTTTTTCCACACTTGTGCTTCAAAGTAGCACCATGATCTTTATGATAGAGAGTCTCCTGTTTTGTGACTTTCATATACTAGTGGGAATTTTTCATTATAGAACTTGGCTTGTATATTCCAACAATGGGCTTCCTCAAATGCCCTAGGTCTTCGTGAGCAAGCAAGTTGGATGCCCACCCACTTAGTTTCTTTTATTGAGCTTTCATACATTTATAGCTCTAGTGCATCCGTTGCATGGCAATCCCTACTCCTTGCATTGACATCAATTGATGGGAATCTCCCTAGCCCATTGATTAGCCGCGTCGATGTGATACTTTCTCCTTTTTGTCTTCTCCACATAACCCCCAGCATCATATTCTATTCCACCCATAGTGCTATATCCATGTCTCACTCTCATGTATTGCGTGAAAGTTGAAAAAAGTTTGAGATTACTAAAGTGTGAAACAATTGCTTGGCTTGTCATCGGGGTTGTGCATGATGAGAGCATTCTTGTGTGAAGAAAATGGAGCATGACCAAACTATATGATTTTGTAGGGATGAACTTTCTATTGCCATGTTATTTTGAGAAGACATAATTGCTTAGTTAGTATGCTTGAAGTATTATTATTTTTATGTCAATATTAGAATTTTGTCTTGAATCTTTCGGATCTGAATATTCATGACACAATAAAGAGAATTACATTGAGAATTATGTTAGGTAGCATTCCACATCAAAAATTCTGTTTTTATCATTTACATACTCGAGGACGAGCAGGAATTAAGGTTGGTGATGCTTGATACATCTCTAACGTATCTATAACTTTTTATTGTTCCATGCTATTATATTATCTGTTTTGGATGTTAATGGGCTTTATTTTACACTTTTATATTATTTTTGGGACTAACCTATTAACCCAAGGCCTAGTGCAAATTGCTGTTTTTTTGCCTAATTTAGTGTTTCGCAGAAAAGGAATATCAAACGGAATCCAAACGAAATGAAACCTTTGGGAACGTGATTTTTGGAACAAACGTGATCCAGAGGACTTGGAGTGGACGTCAAGAAAAAAATGAGGAGTCCACGAGGCAGGGGGCACGCCTACCCCCTGGGCACGCCCTCCCCCCTCATGGGCCCCTCGTGGCTCAATCGACCTACTTCTTCCTCCTATATATAATCATATACCCTGAAAACATTGAGGAGCACCACGAAACCCTATTCCACCACCGCAACCTTCTGTACCCAAGAGATCCCATCTTGGGGCCTTTTCCGGAGCTCCGTCGGAGAGGGGCATTGATCACGGAGGGACTCTACATCAACTCCATGGCCCCTCTGATGATGTGTGAGTAGTTTACTTCAGACCTTTGGGTCCATAGTTATTAGCTAGATGGCTTCTTCTCTCTCTTTGAATCTCAATACAAAGTTCTCCTCGATCTTCTTGGAGATCTATTCGATGTAACTCATTTTGTGGTGTGTTTGTCGAGATACGATGAATTGTGGGTTTATGATCAAGTCTATCTATGAACAATATTTGATTCTTCTCTGAAATCTTTTGCGCATGATTGGTTATCTTTGCAAGTCTCTTCGAATTATCAGTTTGGTTTGGCCTACTAGACTGATCTTTCTTGCAATGGGAGAAGAGCTTAGCTTTGGGTTCAATCTTGCAGTGCTCGATCCCAGTGACAGAAAGGGAAACGACACGTATTGTATTATTTCCACCGAGGATAAAATATGGGGTTTATATCATATTGCTTGAGTTTATCCCTCTACATCATGTCATCTTACCTAATGTGTTACCATGTTCTTATGAACTTAATACTCTAGATGCATGTTGGATAGCGGTTGATGTGTGGAGTAATAGTAGTAGATGTAGGCAGGAGTCGGTCTACTTGTCACGGACGTGATACCTATATACATGATCATGCCTAGATATTCTCATAATTATTAGATTTTCTATCAGTTGCTCGACAGTAATTTGTTCACCCACCGTAATACTTATGCTATCTTCAGAGAAGCCACTAGTGAAACCTATGGCCCCCGGGTCTATCTTTTATCATATAAGTTTCCAATCTATTTTATTTTGTAATCTTTACTTTCAATCTTTATCATAAAAATACCAAAAATATTATCTTATCATCTCTATCAGATCTCACTCTCGTAGTGACTGTGAAGGGATTGACAACCTCTTTATCGCGTTGGTTGCAAGGTTCTTATTTGTTTGTGTAGGTATGAGGGACTTGCGTGTGGCCTCCTACTGGATTGATACCTTCGTTCTCAAAAACTGAGGGAAATACTTACGCTACTTTACTGCATCACCCTTTCCTCTTCAAGGGAAAACCAACGCAGTGCTCAAGAGGTAGCAGTTAGCAATTGCCGCATTTTATGATTATGAAATTTGGCAAATGGATGTCAAAACTGCATTCCTTAATGGATATCTTAAAGAAGAGTTGTATATGATGCAACCAGAAGGTTTTGTCGATCCAAAAAGTGCTAACAAAGTCTGCAAGCTCCAGCGATCCATTTTGGACTGGTGCAAGCCTCTCGGAGTTGGAATACACGCTTTGACAGTGTGACCAAAGCATATGGTTTTATACAGACTTTTGGAGAAGCCTGTATTTACAAGAAAGTGAGTGGGAGCTCTGTAGCATTTCTGATATTGTATGTAGATGACATATTGTTGATCGGAAATGATACTGAATTTCTGAATAGCATAAAAGGATACTTGAATAAGAATTTTTCATTGAAAGACCTCAGTGAAGCTGCTTATATATTGGGCATCAAAATCTATAGAGATAGATCAAGACGCTTAATTGGACATTCACAAAGCACATACCTTGATAAAGTTTTGAAGAAGTTCAAAATGGATCAAGCAAAGAAAGGGTTCTTGCATGTGTTACAAGGTGTGAAGTTGAGTCAGACTCAATGCCCAACCACTGCAAAAGATAGAGAGAAAATGAAAGTCATTCCCTATGCTTCAGCCATAGGTTCTATCATGTATGCAATGCTATGTACCAGACCAGATGTGTGCCTTGCTATTAGTTTAGCAGGGAGGTACCAAAGTAATCTAGGAGTGGATCACTGGACAGCGGTCAAGAACATCCTAAAATACCTGAAAAGGACTAAGGATATGTTTCTCGTTTATGGAGGTGACAAAGAGCTCGTCGTAAACGGTTATGTCAATGCAAGCTTTGACACTGATCCGGATGACTCTAAGTCACAAACCGGACACATATTTTTATTGAATGGTGGAGCTGTCAGTTGGTGCAGTTCCAAGCAGAGCGTCGTGGCGGGATCTACATGCGAAGCGGAGTACATAGCTGCTTCGGAAGCAGCAAATGAAGGAGTCTGGATGAAGGAGTTCATATCCGATCTAGGTGTCATACCTAGTGCATCGGGTCCAATGAAAATCTTTTGTGACAATACTAGTGCAATTGCCTTGGCAAAGGAATCTAGATTTCACAAGAAAACCAAGCACATCAAGAGACGCTTCAATTCCATCTGCGATCAATTCAAGGAGGGAGACATAGAGATTTGCACGATACATACGGATCTGAATGTTGCAGACCCGTTGACTAAGCCTCTCTCACGTGCAAAACATGATCAGCACCAAGACTCCATGGGTGTTAGAATCATTACTATGTAATCTAGATTGTTGACTCTAGTGCAAGTGGGAGACTGAAGGAAATATGCCCTAGAGGCAATAATAAAGTTGTTATTTTATATTTCCTTATATCATGATAAATGTTTATTATTCATGCTAGAATTATATTAGCCGGAAACTTAATACATGTGTGAATACATAGACAAACAGAGTGTCACTAGTATGCCTCTACTTGACTAGCTCATTAATCAAAGATGGTTAAGTTTCCTAACCATAGACATGAGTTGTCATTTGATGAACGGGATCACATCATTAGAGAATGATGTGATTGACTTGACCCATCTATTATCTTAGCACTATGATCGTTTAGTTTGTTGCTATTGCTTTCTTCATAACTTATACATGTTCCTATGACTATGAGATTATGCAACTCTCGAATACCTGAGGAACACTTAGTGTGCTATAAACGTCACAACATAACTGGGTGACTATAAAGATGCTCTACAGGTGTCTCCGATGGTGTTTGTTGAGTTGGCATAGATCAAGATTAGGATTTGTCACTCCGATTGTCGGAGAGGTATCTCTGGGCCCTCTCGGTAATGCACATCGCTATAAGCCTTGCAAGCAATGTAACCAATGCGATAGTTGCGGGATGTTGCATTACAAAACAAGTAAACAGACTTGCCGGTAACGAGATTGAACTAGGTATGATGATACCGACGATCGAATCTCGGGCAAGTAACATACCGATGACAAAGGGAACAACGTATGTTGTTATGCGGTTTGACCGATAAAGATCTTTGTAGAATATGTAGGAGCCAATATGAGCATCCAGGTTTCGCTATTGGTTATTGACCGGAAGTGAGTCTCGGTCACGTCTACATAGTTCTCGAACCCATAGGGTCCGCACGCTTAACGTTCGATCACGATCGATGTTATGAGTTTATGTGTTTTGATGTACCGAAGGTTTTTTGGAGTCCAGGATGTGATCACGGACATGACAAGAAGTCTCGAAATGGTTGAGACATAAAGATTGATATATTGCATGACTATATTCGGACACCGGATGAGTTCCGGGGGTCACCGGATATATATCGAAGTGCCGGAAGGGTTATCGGAACCACCGGAGAAGTAACGGGCCTTATTGGGCCTACGGGAGAGAGAGAGGGGCTGGCCGCCCCCCCCCCCCCCACATGGGCCTAGTCCGAATTGGACTAGGGGGAGGGGTTGCGCCCCCTCCATCCTTCTTCTCCTAGTAGGACTAGGAAAGGGGGGAGTCCTACTCGTACTAGGAGGAGGATTCCTTTCCCCTTGGCGTGCCTATGAGGGCTGGCCAGCCTCCCCCTTGCTCGTTTATATATGGGGGCAGGGGGCACCCTAGAACACACAAGTTGACAATTATTTTAGCCGTGTGCGGTGCCCCCCTCCACAAATACACACCTCGGTCATATCCTTGTAGTGCTTAGGCGAAGCCCTGTGCCGGTAACTTCATCATCACCATCATCACGCCGTCGTGCTGACAAAACTCTCCATCGGCTTCAACTGGATCAAGAGTACGAGGGACGTCATCGAGCTGAACATGTGCAAATCGCGGAGGTGCCGTGCGTTCGGTACTTGATCGGTTGGATCGCGAAGACGTTTGACTACATCAACCGCGTTTCTTAACGCTTCCGCTTTCGGTCTACGAGGGTACGTAGGCATACTCTCCCCTCTCGTTGCTATACATCTCCTAGATAGATCTTGCGTGATCGTAGGAATTTTTTTGAAATACTGCGTTCCCCAACAACTTGTCCCAGCATCGCCGACTGCACGTGGACACTGGAACTGGAGGCGCGTGCTAGTTGCACGCCGCGAGAGGCTGCGTGCATGGGTCTCCTTGCATGGGTCTACCGCCGGTCCCTCACGATGGAGGATACGGATGCTCGCCGCCTCCGACGGAAGAACGCCAAGGCGCTCCGGCTTACTATTGAGCAGTCGAAGCGTGAGGCGAAAGAGGCAGCGGCGAAGAAGCTCGGGTCTCCAGGTTGAAGCGGGAGCAGGACAGGGCGGTCCATCGGATGAAGGGGCTCATCGTCCTCTCTGACCGTGACTCCGAAAACGGCGAACGCTGCACCTCCTCGTCGGATGACCAACCTCCACCAGCCGCGGACGCCTATAGTTGCACCGGTGACCAGAAGGGCAAAGGCCCGGCGAGGAAGTGGTGATCCTCCCCTCCTCAATGTTTATATTGTTTTTAGTTATAGAAGTTTAAGAACTTGTCCGGTTATGAAGTTTGTTAATGTCCGTTTGCAGTCGATCTTGTCTTCCTTTGTAGCCGATTTTTGTTGTTCGTCATCTGATCACGTAGAGTAGATCAACTTTGCAAGTGTAGTATGTATATAAGGCGCCAGATATGGGATACGCGGATGCAGACTGGCAAATAGGAGGCATGCCCGGTCAGTGTCTGCGGACGCGCCCGGGCGCGTCTGTGGGCGTTTGAGGGGCCGGATTTGCCCATTGCGGTTGTAGATGCTCTTATAGTGGTTCTGAGTTCGCACATGGACTCTGGAGCCTTCATAATTTATAGCGATCACATCCATAACGATTTTGAAGATCCAAAATATGGCGCATCTGCTAGAGTTGCTCTAAGCTAGCCAAGAAGAAACCAAAATTATTCAACCAGGCTCGACAATAGGATCCAACTGGTGATTCTTTCAGCCCACATCATTAAAGTGAAGGAAATATGCCCTAGATGCAATAATAAAGTTATTATTTATTTCCTTATATCATGATAAAAGTTTATTATTCATGCTAGAATTGTATTAACCGGAAACATGATACATGTGTGAACATATAGACAAACAAAGTGTCACTAGTATGCCTCTACTTGACTAGCTCATTGATCAAAGATGGTTATGTTTCCTAGCCATAGACAAAGAGTTGTCATTTGATTAACGGGATCACATCATTAGGAGAATGATGTAATTGACTTGACCCATTCCGTTAGTTTAGCACTTGATCGTTTAGTATGTTGCTATTGCTTTCTTCATGACTTATACATGTTCCTATGACTATGAGATTATGCAACTCCCGTTTACCGGAGGAACACTTTGTGTGCTACCAAACGTCACAACGTAACTGGGTGATTATAAAGGTTCTCTACAGGTGTCTCCGAAGGTACTTGTTGGGTTGGCGTATTTCGAGATTAGGATTTGTCACTCCGATTGTCGGAGAGGTATCTCTGGGCCCACTCGGTAATACACATCACTTAAGCCTTGCAAGCATTGCAACTAATGAGTTAGTTGTAGGATGATGTATTACGGAACGAGTAAAGAGACTTTCCGGTAATGAGATTGAACTAGGTATTAAGATACCGACGATCGAATCTCGGGCAAGTAACATACCGATGACAAAGGGAACAACATATGTTGTTATGCGGTTTGACCGATAAAGATCTTCGTAGAATATGTAGGAGCCAATATGAGCATCCAGGTCCTGCTATTGGTTATTGACCGGAGACGTGTCTCGGTCATGTCTACATAGTTCTCGAACCCGTAGGGTCCGCACGCTTAAAGTTCGATGATGGTTATATTATGAGTTTATGTGTTTTGATGTACCAAAGGTAGTTCGGAGTCCCGGATGTGATCACGGATATGACAGGAGTCTCGAAATGGTCGAGACGTAAAGATCGATATATTGGACAACTATATTTGGGTACCGGAATGGTTCCGGATGAGATCGGGATAATACCGGAGCACCGGCAGGTTATCAGAACCCCCTGGGAGGTATATGGGCCTTAATGGGCTTTAGTGGAAAGGAGGGGAAAGGAGCAAGGGAGGGGGCCCCCCCCCCCCCCAAGCCCAATCCGAATTGGGAGGGCCCCCCCCTTTCCTTCCTCCCTCCTTCCTCTTCCTTCCCTCTCCCTCTCCAAATAGGAAAAGGAGGAGTCCTATTCCCGGTGGGAGTAGGACTCCCCCCTTGGGCGCGCCTCCTCCCCTTGGCCGGCCCTCTCCTCCCCCCCCCCTTATATACGGAGGAGAGGGGCACCCATAGACACAACAATTGATCTCTTAGATCTTTTAGCCGTGTGCGGTGCCCCTCTCCACCATAGTCCACCTCGATAATATCGTAGCGGTGCTTAGGCGAAGCCCTGCGATGGTAGAATATCAACATCATCACCACGCCGTCGTGCTGACAGAACTCTCCCTCAAAGCTCGGCTGAATCGGAGTTCGAGGGACGTCATCGGGTTGAACGTGTGCAGAACTCGGAGGTGTCGTGCGTTCGGTACTTGATCGGTCGGATCGTGAAGACGTACGACTACATCAACCGCGTTGTGCTAACGCTTCCGCTTTTGGTCTACTAGAGTACGTGGACACACTCTCCCCTCTCGTTGCTATGCATCACCATGATCTTGCGTGTGTGTAGGAATTTTTTTGAAATTACTATGTTCCCCAACATAAAGGTAGGATGGAGATAACTGGAATACAAAAATTGGGAAATCTATAATATTAATTGATATGGCACATCACGAATGTTAGCTCAAAATGATGGATATGGGTAAGGGATGATAAACCGAAAATGAAAGAAATTGAAGTCTCTCCAACACTTCAAACCAACTGGATTGTTCTGGATACATGCATGTTTATTCACGTTCTTTCATTTTCGACCTCCTCTTTTCATGGGTAACATAGGTTGCCCATAACACAAAGGGCAAGGATTTTTAGTCTATAGTACTCCCTCTGTCCAATAATATAAGATCGTTTTTGCGAAAATCTGCATCTGAGCACGGGCTCAGCTGCACCCGCTCAGAAACAAATTCAAAAAAAATACTAGAAAAATTCAAAAAAATCCAAAAACAATTTGTGTGGTAGATCATTTGATGCGTGAGGTCCGCTCCAAATTTCAACTCATTTGGACATCTGAGCAATTCTGGGCAAAAAAGACAAATCGGGTCAAAACAGTTCCTGAACAGTAAACTGTTTTACAGACCTCGATTTTGTCTTTTTTGCTCAGAGCTCCTCAAATTTCCAAATGAGTTGAAATTTGGAGCGAACCTCACGCATCAAATTATCTACCACAAAAAAAATTTGGAATTTTTTGATTTTTTCTAGTATTTTTTTTGATTTTTTTCCGTGAGCACGGGTGCAGCTGAGCCCGGTGCAGATTCGCCGCACTCATCGTTTTTGATATTATACTAGTGTAAAAAATGCTCTTATATTTTGGGACGGAGGGAATATATACTTGCATGTCTGCTCATCGGATTATGCCACTGGTTTAGAGATCGGTTGGACATAGATGACAAAATAGAAAAGATTTGAAAATCATGTCATGGGTCTTCTTTTTTTTCTGCTGCACAAAGTGTTGGTTGTACTCATGTCTGGTTCACAAAAGGCCAGCGTTTATAGTCAGAAAGGGGGAAACTGACAGTCCTTCTTAGGCTTTCTAGCTTGTCATACTGTTTGGCCACACTGCTGTTGAGGAGCCATTTGGTGCGCCTAATGTGTGATGTGTGCCTTCATCGGTGGTTATGATTAAAGCATGCATGCAGTACGTTGTACAAAATGGCTTTAGCATAAAACGCCAAGATATATACCTTTTTTCTCCAACAACTGAAAGATGGCTAAAGATTGGTAGATAGTCAACGATTGGATGGTGTGTGCATGCATATTGGTTGGAACCTGGAAGCAGAATAGCAGAGATCAACACTATTATGAACACACACAACATAAACTTGAAGCAATATTGAGTAACAAGCTAGGTTCATACGAACAGTTCACGAAGTATATTGTCCACTTCGCTTGATGTCCTCCCTTGCTTCAATTGATCATTCACTACCGCAGAATCACTTACTAGTGGCAGGCTGAAAAAACTTACCAGTAAGGCAGTAACGAACAAGGTGCCCGCCACTATAACTCATCACTGGTACTACCTTTGTTCTGGTTTACTAGTCCCACTAATATTTTGACCATGACTTTAACTAATACAATATAAGTTATACATTGCAAAAAAAAAATATCATTGAAAACTACATTCAAATATGAGTCTAACAATACAACTTTTTGTGGCATGCATTAACATTTTACTAGTCAATTATTTGGTCAAACTTTGACCCCAAATACGATTGGGACTAATAAACCCAGACAAAGGTAGTACTTGAATACAAGGGATGAGCTTCTTTTTGGTGCTCGTCACCCATAAGGTCGCAACTATGTGGGTTTCTGCAATAGTGAGTGCTGAAACTAGAGAATTGGTCTACTTTATATTGATCCTATGTCTGCATGGGAGTAAAGTTTTGTCGCATCGTCATGGCTAAAGTCCTAATTTTTTCCAGCGTTTTCCTCCTGCCCAAGAAGTGACTCCCAGGCGACTAGGTTTCCCCCTCTTGCTGGCGCTGGCACCAGTCAACCTTGCCTTGCCGCGGAGAGGGACCCTGCTCTCGTTCTTGTTTGGTTCAGCGTCTCGGTTGGGACTATGTGGCGGCAGCAATGTCCCTGATATTTATATTATCTCCCACGCCCAATCCCCATCCTGATGGTGAGTCTACCGTCGTTAGAAGGTGTGTGATGGTGTGTCTCCGTCGGATCTCGTGAAATTCGGTGCGGGTCTTTGTTGGATCTGTTTGAAATGAAATCTTTGTTTGTCTTCGCTCGTGTGTCCATAAGTTTGTTTATTTCGATATACGCTTCTCTTCATCGGCGATAGTTGATGTTCTGGTGTGTTGGCCCTGTGAGGTTTAGCATGATGACTTCTTAACTATCTACTACAAGAAGGTTTGGCCAGCTCCGGCAGATTGGAATTTTTGCTACTACTGGTGTTCTCAACCATGCCATATGATGAGTAGGCAGATAGTTTCTCCATAAACAAAAGGTCCTAAGGGCATCTCCAAAAAAAAGGTTACTGAACCCCCACGTAGCCCGTGACTGGCGACTCGGGGGATCCCATCTCAGCCGCCAGGGGCTCAACCAATTTGCCTCCCGTCTCGCCGCCACCGGAGGCCACCGCCGGCGAAGCTGGTGCTGGGGCCAAGGACGGTGGCGGTGGGGCGTTCCACGGGTGAGGCTCGGCCTCCATCCATGGCGATCTCGTGATGGCTACCTTGGGTGGTAGTGGCGGCGCCTGGTGCGGTTCCCGTCCTGTGCTGTCCCGGAGGAAGTTGTTCTTCGCCGTCCCCCGGTGCATGATGGCCGTCACAGCAAGCGCAGGTGCAGGCTCCAGCGATGGTGCACATGGTTCGAGCGCCCTGATTCAGATCAGGTGTCGATCCGGTGACATCAACGGCAGCCCCACTGATCTGTTGATCTAGGGGTTAGTCCATGCTGGCCTGCCTTTGTCCGAGCTCATCTTCGTAAGACAACCCCTGCTGGCCGCCTCCGGTTCCCTCGTCCAGATTGCGGCAGGGTAAACCCGGGGTCCCTTCAATGACAGGCTATGTGTGGTGATCACTTCAGCCTGCGGCAGTGGCCTCGCTGCGGATTATCATCATCAATTGATTTTGTGAGAGTTTTATCTCTAAAAATCCGGTGGTCGATTTCGGCGGGGATATGCAAACTATGAACGATGTCTTGATGCAGAGGGATGGTTGTGTGGCGGTGGCGGTGGCGGCCACATCGCATGTAGCTGCTGGTATCGCGGAAAAGTGGTGGCGACAACACGTCAGTGACTTCGAGGGTGGTGCTACTTGAGCATCCGGTCTCTGAGTGTCGGGGCGAAAGCCTAGGTCTGCCCCGAGTTGGGTATACCTGGCAATGGCGACATTTTTATGTTGTTACCTTGTTGAAGGCATTGTTCGGAATGCTCAGACCGATTCTTCAGGGTAAAAACCTAGATTCTAGCCTTGGTGGTTGGATCCGGTGATGGCGACGCTCAAGTGTCGCTCCCTTCCTGAAGGCATTACTGTTGAAGAACCTCGTCGTCCGTGTGGTGTCATGAGATGAATGGTGCAGATACGGTCATTTTTCTAGTTTGCCCATCGTGGATATGATCGCTTTGGGGCTTTTTTTCTTTTTTTTTCATCGCCTATGCATAGCTTTGGTCCTATATGACTTTGCTATTGCTGGCGTGTTTTTGTGTGCGTGAGTTTGTGTTGGCTGTGTGCATCTTAGCTATGCAGAGGCCGGGTGTGTGCTCATTGTGTTTGTATCCTCTTGATGCTACATTTTGAGTTAATAAAATCCACTCTTTGTCGAAAAAAGGGCATCTCCAAAGTCGACCCCCAAAACGAACACGGTATCCATCCGCGTCCTGGTCCATACCAGTCCACGGATAGTGATGCAGGAGCCGACTGTCCAACGTTGTTACCTAAATGTCCACCTCTATTTTTTGGCAGATCATCTGTCGCGCGTGGTGTCCGCCATGGACATCATTGGTAGGAGGACGTATGATACCTGGCTGCGGAGGGATCTTGGGAGGACGGCTGCGTAGTCCAAGGAGGCAGACGTGTTGGTGCAGGCAGCGAACGTCCTATGATGCTTGGGGAGCGGCTGGAAAGGTACAACGACGTCGTTGGACGAGGAGGGTCCAGATGCAAAGGAGGGGGAGGGGGAGGGGTAGGAACGGAGTGGAAGAAAGTTTGACAAAGAGGGGATTTGAGTGGGCCGAGGGTGTCGGAGTCCTATGTGGCGGTAGTCCGGACTCCCACAAACACCCCCCCCCCCCCCCCGCCCCCCCCCCCCCCCCCGTTTGCCTTCGGTTTGCGGGAAAATAGATGTCCAGACCGTTCCGCGAACCTATAGTGTACCGCTTTAGATGGCAAAATGGTTCCGGACCGCTCGGTCCGGGCACGATATGAGAGTCCGCATTAGAAATGCCCAAGTATTTCACCATTGGCGTAACCTGGAGGGAGTGCAACACAACATATGGTTGGGCGTAGAAACTCGGTAGAATATAGTCACTCGCTTCAGAACAAATGCAAAATGATGGTATTTTTCAAGTTTTTCAACAGATGTTAGGCGCGAACGAACCATATATGAAAAGTCAATACCGGTGAGTAAAGGACCCTCGCTTTAAATCTCGTCTTTCCAAGGACGACGTGTACCGGCCGGACGCGCTAGTGCAAATGTACCATCGATCGATCGGCCGGTTGTTGTCGGGGCCGTGGATTGACACGCGCCAGCTGACCGATCGATCAATCTCTGACCAGTGAAGACCGTATCCATGCTGGTTGGTCCCGGGCCAAACATCCATGGCATGGTACCATCAACCGGCTTTCTGTGATCCTCTCTATATCTATATAAACCAGCAAGCGGAAACGATTTCTTCAGCTACTTCTTGTTACTTGCTACGCCGATTGAGATCAGACTATTGATCATATATCAGCCTTGTGGCAAGGGAAGACGGCAACGGCGCAAGGCACAGCTGGAGTTGCTTCTTCTATGCTCCACATGGCGTTGCTCCTCGGACTCGTCTTCGCCTCCATCCTTACACGTAAGTCATCTCTCTCTCTCTCTCTCTCTCTCTCTCTCTCTCTCTCTCTCTCTCTCTCTCTCTCTCTCGTACGTGTTGCCTTAAAAATTGGGCTGCAGCGTCCAAGTATTAACTTGTGATCCGTAGAAGTAAACTACTGTTCGCACATACGCAACACGTACTGAATCCACTCCCATAGGGAGACCTTGCACATTCCTTATTCATCACAAATTGACAAGTGCATGCGCCCGTCTTTCTTTAAGATACTGGAAGAGTAATTCTCTGGGCCCTTGATTCATGCAAGCAAGCAAATTTTACAAGACAAAGCATGAAAAATTCAACGAAAAGCAACTAAAATTTGAAAGATATAAGACTTCAAAGAGCATACACCTCCGCACATGCCATGGCGAACAGGCGAAGAGAGCTGCTCATCGATATTATCCACTTGATATCAAATGATCCAAAAAGCTGCGAGAACGGACCCCCACCACCCGTGCTTCCTCTCTTTGTCCGGTCGACCAAGACTGGATATTAAGATATTTTTCATATTTTTATGGGATATTTTCATACCGAATATGACGTGGTTTCAGTCAACGGCCTCATCTACAATATTATCTTGCAAGATTTTGTAATGCATGAATATTCTGATTTTAAACAGCATTTCAGGTTTTCACAGTTTTACTTATAACAAGCCAACTGTGATTAGTCAACATATTATGCACCGAGAGAGGGGGAAATTCTTCATTTTATTTGCGGCAGGAACTTCACAACAATGATAATGTGAACATGCACCACCACACATGTCACACCTACACCAGCAGGCCTCTCAACCACCCACTAGAGCCGACGGACCATGGACACAAAACCTGAATATCACTTAATTCGCAACGAACACAATCCTCACGCGCGCACGCGAATTTGAGCATCAAGATTCAAACCCTAGTGATGGAGGCATGCTTCCCACAACTCCACCCCACCAAAGTGGTTGTTCTCGGAAATTCACTGTGGCACATGGGAGCATATGCTCCTGCCACCGAAAAATATATTTTAAAATGTCCAAAAAAAACAAAAATTTGGCACATACATCTCTACATTCTATGTGCGCATGCCAAGTTTCATGGAAACCCGACATTTTTTGTGGCTTGTGTAAAAAGTACAATAAAATGTATCGTAAGAAGCCCCTTTTAACACTGAATTTTATCTTTTTCACACGAGAGACAAAAATTGTCGTTTTTCATGAAATGACTTTCTGAACACATAGAATGTCGATATCTACGCATGGGATTTTTTGTCAGAATTTTGTGACATTTCAAAATATGTTTAAAACACATTTTAAAAACGAGGAGCATATACTCCTAGGTGCCAAAATGCCCCTCTTGGGAAAAAACTTATGGTGACAGTTCTGCAAATTTGCTTTTTTAGTCGGTTCCTTCGGACTCGATTCATTAAAAATATCAAAGAGGCTTGTTTGATTAATATGCGGAAACCCGGACGAAAACCGTTACAAACACACCCATAAGGTAGGCATCTTGGCCAACCTGGCTACCGATAAGATCCACACAGCCGGCCGTAGAGTGGATGTCGTTGAGGTTGCCTACAATGTTATCGTCGTCATTTCTCCATGAGCATGCGACTCTGACTTCATCGTGGATGACCTGCCAAGAGCACACAGAACCAAAAAACTATGGCAAACATTCGGCCAAACACGTAGACGACTAGACAATAACTTCGACTTCGATCATGAGCCTCGCAGGAGAAAGGAGCGCACCGTGCACCAACATAGCCCGACTTGCCAATCACAAGGCATCGTTCCGCCGCATCGCCTCGCGATGCTACAACTCCGACTTCACGCTCGGAGGCATGCCAAATAGTTGACGACGAAGGACATGCCATGACCATGTTCTTCTTGCCATCATCATCGTTGCCACACAACTGCATCCTTTTTTTAAGACACATAGTGCAAACAAGATAGAAGTACACATTTTGGTGTACGAAAAGTACACGTTTTGGAAATGTCCCTTCCAAATTTGTGACTCTGTCAAAACTTAATTAAGACTACGCACAGTTGCAGCAGCTTCGACACAAACTTCATGATGCGTGATAGCCTAGCTGACACGTACCATCACCCTGTCTGGCGTGAAATATATATCGCTAGCTGATAAATGCAACCGCGTGCTTATGGATATATCAGATTTGTGTGCTTGTGCATATAAGTATATATATGCGGCTATGCCAAGTGCCTTTAATTAGACGAACCATGTACATACATATATATACGTTCATATCTCCTTGGAATTTTGCATTCTGTATGATTGAGATGGACGGAGTACGAAGTGGACTATGTAACGGCCGTGTTACAGACGTTGGAACAGAAACTTTTATTCATTTTTTTTACAAATTTCCAATACACTTGCATGCAGTCAGTGAAATGTTGTGAGATTTTTTTTGTGCAGTCAGTGAAAGATTATTTTTGACTTTTTCCACACAAAAAAAGGCAAGCTCTGCCACTGGCTGCTAATATTTTTTTCGAGAGTACGCCAATGGCGTACCATATTTTTATAGAAGGCAGAAATTTAATATGTACAAGATACCATCATCGGATGCGAATATCCATGTCGGCAAACACCCACACCAACAAAAAACACAAGGTCACTCTCTCACAAATGGGTCTAAACCACCAACACCTAGCTGGCTGCTAATGTAGTGATGAGTACATTTTTTTGGACTAGTCAAGAAGTGCGACGCTGAGTGGGCCTTAGAAAAGAAGTGCATTGTGCTCTGAGTGGGCCGTAAAGCACTAGTACAGTCAAGTAGTCAACCCATTATGTTCTCCATCTTTCAAAAAAAAAACATTATGTTCTCCAACAATGTGTAGAACATTCCTCTATAAAGAAAAGTTAGCTATATGTACCAATCAAAGGCACTATGAAATAATGAAAAAAAAACAGCAGAAATTAGGAACTGGCAGGGGTACATCTAGTGATGGGTTGATAGCGGCCTGCCTCCAAACTGAGACAAGAAATTTCGAACCGTATCGACCTTCCCGCCATTTTGCGGATGCTTCCTCCTATGGTGCAACGATTGCATGCATGCGTCGTGAACAATCCACCGTCCGTATCCTACCATTTTTCAAGTGTCGCCAACAGCATGATAGCTAACAATCAAAGTTAACGGATCCTTCTACGCGATGCCAATGTTACGGTACATAATATTATGATTGCTTCTTCCTTGATTCTCTCTGCACGCTACTGCACACGTACGGTTCGGGTCCGTATAAATCAACAAACAGAGCAACGCCAACCATCGATCAAAACACAAGTGTGCACATTGATCTTCAGCTAGCTGTGGTTACAATTTGACACGTACTTCCATATACAATCAATCTGTAACGTGAGAACTATGGGGTCTACTTGTGCAGGAGCGGCCTCGGTGGGCGTGTGCTACGGCATGAGCGCCAACAACCTGCCGCCCCCGAGCACCGTCGTCGGCATGCTCCGGGACAACGGCTTCAACTCGGTGCGTCTCTACGCACCGGACAGTGACGCGCTGGCGGCACTCGCCGGCACCGGCATCGGGGTCATCGTCGGCGCGCCCAACTACGTGCTCCCCGAGCTGGCCGCCAGCGCGTCCGCGGCGGCCGCGTGGGTCCGCGCCAACATCGCAGCCCACCCGGACGTCTCCTTCCGGTACCTCACCGTGGGCAACGAGGTCGCGGGCAGCGACACGCAGTACCTCGTCCCGGCCATGGAGAACGTGCACGGCGCACTGGCCACGGCCGGGCTGGGAGACGCCGTGAAGGTCACGACAGCGATATCGCAGGCCACCATCGCGGTCCACGTGCCGCCGTCGGCCGGCGAGTTCGCGGACGAGTCCAAGCCGTTCCTGCTCCCCGTGCTGCAGTTCCTGGAGCGCACAGGGGCGCCGCTCCTGGCCAACCTGTACCCGTACTTCGTCTACACGTACAAGGCCGCCGGCGACATGGACGTGAGCTTCATGCTGTTCACGGCGCCGGGGACGGTGGTGCAGGACGGCGAGTACGGGTACCAGAACATGTTCGACGCGAGCGTGGACGCGGTGCATGCGGCAGTGGAGCGCCTCGGGGTGAGCGGCGTGGACGTGGTGGTGTCGGAGACCGGGTGGCCGTCGGCGGGCGGCGAGGAGGCGTCGATGGAGAACGCGAGGACGTACAACCAGAACCTGGTGGGCCACGTGGGGAAGGGCACGCCGCGGCGGCCGTGGAAGGTGGAGACGTACGTGTTCTCCATGTTCAACGAGAACCTCAAGGAGGCCGGCGTTGAGCAGAACTGGGGGCTCTTCTACCCCAGCACTGATAAGGTCTACCCCATCACCTTCGGCAAGTGAACTTGATTGAGTTCATGCGTCGTCCATCCATGTATGCGGCCTTGGTCATCGACGTGTATATACAGTATATATATTTATTGAGTGTGTATTTGTGTGGCCGACTTGGATAAAGTTCACGAAATTTGAAGAAAGTTTCGAAGTTGAAAAAAGTTCGCTCATCAATAAAAGGAAAAAAGGGGAAACGGAAATGAAAAGTTTGACAAAAACATGGAATTGGAAAATAATTCCAAATTTTAAAAAGGACGAGTAAAAAGCCTAAAAAGCCAGAATAATATAGAACAAACCCCGATTCAGAATAAACATAAAAAAGCATCCAAAGTTTCTAGTAGCTTTCCAAAACCGGTGTGCGCTGTTTTGTGAAGAATAGCCTAAAAATGTGCTTAAGGCCACAGCTGGGAGGAACTGCTCGCTAGTTGTAGTAGGCGTGAGTTCAAGAGCCTGCATGTTAGTTATTTTTTACTTCCCTCCTAAAAAACGTTATTTTTAGCCTTTGTTCATATTTCAAACCAAAAATTACTTGAAAAAACGAAAGCACGACTTTTTTTAACAATAACACGTATCCAAAAAATAAATATCAAAATCATATATCCAGGGAAACATTGATCATGCATTTGAAAAATATTAAACTTGCATAGAAAAATGTTTCTAGTGTATACAAAAATGTACAAATATGTATGAAAAAGTAGATGTCAAAATACATATTAGAAAAAGTTAATCATCTATTAAAAATATTTATGAATTGAAAACCAATTTCTACATAGTTTTAAAAAATGTTGATATCATTCAAAAAAATATTTCAACGTGTATTGGAAAATTGTTTAAACTTATTCAAACAAAAGTTTAAAATATGTGTTTCGAAAATGTTTATCGTGCATAAAAAAATATTTCAGGTGTATACGAAAAGTGTACAATGTGTATTATTAAAAAAGTGGATCTTAAAACATATACTTCATAAAAACGTTTATCATGTATTTGAAAAATGTCTCACGTGCACAAAATGTGTATTTATACGATAAAAATGTACGATGCGTATTAAAAAAGGAGACACTAAAATATATTTTTGGAAAAAACTAAATCATGTAGTTGAAATTTTACAATATATATACAAATTTTTTCATGTTTTGTAAGAAAATGTTCAATCCATATAAAAAATGTTGACATAATTTGTTTTTCAAACCTATTAATCCTATATTTTGAAAATGAAAAAACGTGTTGCTGTTTTATGATAAAAACATAAAAATATGTATGGAAAAAATAGACATGTGCTGAGAAAATAAAGAAACAAAACGGAAGCCAAATAAAAGAATGAACAAAAGAACAAGAACTGGAAAAGCCCAAAACAAAATCAAAGAAATTGATGCAAAGCAATAGTAGATAGTGAAAAATGAATAAAATAGATGAAAACTGAGAAAAGGCAAAGGAAACATAATTTATAAAGAAATAGAAAAAAACAGAAAACCAATTTAAAGAGATTAAAAACACTGTGTAAACCAAAGAAACCCGTTCAAAATAGAGAAAGATACAAAATACAAAGTAAAAAAAAGTAAGGGAAAATCAATAAGACCGGGGCAGTAAAGAAAATATATACAAAAGAAGAAGAAAACTCTACACCGACGAGCAAGTGAGCGAACGCAGCAACCGAGCGAGAAAACATTAATGGACCAACCCATACATGCAGGCGCCAGCGGCGAGCCAGAGCTACACCTCGCAACAGGCGAGACATACCTCTAGCGAGCCCTAGACATACATGACCTCTCGTTAGCCTCTCGTAGATTCTCGCTGGCAGCCCTGCAAGGAGGCTTCAGGTCCCATAGGATGCCGGCGGGAAGGCTCATTAGAGTTCACAACGGAGGCCTGTCCTAGTAGCGTGTCGATGTGGCTGGAGGCTAGCAGGGATGTAGTGGAACGACATTTGGGTGCTGGAAACCTTCATTTGTCACAGACACTACACTAACATCATTACCTTTCCAATTTATTATAACCAAAACATCTATAGAAATTGTTACTCCAGATGGTAGTTTAAGACATCTATAAAATAAAATATCTTTACTCCTTAGAAATTTTGGTTACCCCCTCTCCCTTCTCCTCTGCTATTGAGACATGGCACTTTAAGAAATTGCGTAGGGAAAAGGTTAGAGGGTGTTTGTTTCCAGGGACTTAAAAAAGTCCCTATAAGTCCCATCTAAACCAAACAGGAGGGACTTATAGGGACTTAAAGTGAGCATTTGGAACTTATGAAATAAGACTCTTAAGGAGGGCATTATAGGGACTTATAGTTATAATATGGTCTTATAGAGACTTATAAGTCCCAGGAACCAAACAGGTAGGGACTTTTTAGGGACTTGAGACTTATAAGTTGGGACTAAAAAAAGTCCTAGGACTTATGAACCAAACAGGGCCTCAGTTACATGGCAAAAATAGATTGGCAAAGGTGTTAAACTTTTTGCCATAACGAAGAGTTTAACGGGTCTGCCATGGTAAAAAAAAAATCTGTTTATGGCATGGCGAAAGTTGAATTTATGACATGGCAAACACTATATTGGAGACATGGCGAAAGCTATAAACACTTTTGCCATTGCGAAAATATAAACGTATAAAACTTGATATGGTATGATTGAATGAATTGCCAATTTTTATGACCCCTAGACATGCTTGTGCAAATTGGTTGCCAACCTTGTGTGTCAAAAAGTTTTTTAAAAAGTATGGTGCACTTGTGTAAGTAACTAAAATGCAATGTGTCATAACAAATTGCCATTTGTTATTGAAAATGAACATGTTTTTTATCTACATTTGCCATGACCCATACACCAAAGTATTAAGAAATTGCCATGTGTATTGTACTTTGTTTTCCTAAAACTGCTATCAACCTTATAACACAACACCAAAAGCGAAAATATATATTAATTTGCCATGCGACTAGTTTGCAAAATCAAAAGATTTCCTGGGACGTTACAAAGATTATACACAATGTAAGTGGATTTTTTTGCCATGTGGACATTACAAAATCAAGTATTTGCGATGTTTGTGTAAAAACATAACGTAAGTGAATTTGCCAAGCGACCACATATGGATTTGCCTTGTTATGAACAAATTACATGAACTTCCTACAAATTAATGCATAATTGCCATCTCCACCGTCTTTTTTGTAAAACTGATGGAACATTTTAATATGGTGCATCTATACCCTTATATAGTGTGCAAATAACTTTGAAAGATGGTCATTGGATGAAGGCAATCCGACGGTGCAGAGATGGCAAATCCGAGCACTACTGGCCGTTGGATATTATCTACATTTCACCAGATTTTGCCACATGTACAATTTAGAAGACTCCATGGTTGAACTTAAGCATAATGCAAAAATCTCAAAACACAAGCACTTCTCCTTTGTTCTAAAATCTTCTGTATCATAATTGCCTAATTTTTTTCTACATGAATTGCCATTATTTATTTTTACTTTATGCTTTACAAAGCACAATTTTATGAATCTTAAAATAGATTACTCCCTCTCTCCCAGTTTACAGGGCGTGTGCGTATCCCTAGGTCGTCAATTTAACCAACCTAATACAAGTCATATATTACAAAAAATATACCAATATAAACTTTAGATGTTCTATTTTCAAACGCTATAATTTTTGTGTTATATAGTTCATATTAGGATGATAAAATTGACAACCTAGATATACGCACAGGACTTATAAACTGAAACGGAGGAAGTAGCTTTTTTGTTAAAACTAAATGATTTTGAATGAGATGAACTATAAGAATTAAATGAACATCTACATCATGCATAAATGACTCAAAATTTACATGCTATATATAATATGGTATTTATTCATAATTTGGTTGCCAAATCTCATGTGTGCAATGCACGTGTACCTTACTAGTAGTAGTAGCATGGGAACAAAGATTGATAGGAAAAACATGTCAAAAGGAGAGATCTCGGAGGCCATACTCCTTGTACTCGAAGTCGGCGTTGAGCACCACCTCCGCACCCCCGTGTCCATCCTTGTCCACCGTCGGCAGCACCGCTTCTGCTATGCCGTCCATGTCCACCAGTGCCTCCATCACCTACGAGATGTCGACCTCGCCCAAATCAACTACTTGTCGCAGCGGGGACCGCAAGCAGGGTAGCGATGAACGCCATCGTCGAGAGAAGCCGCCTCCGCATCCCTGCGTACGCCCTTGCCCACAACGCCGCCTCCGCGTCATCATCCATGACCTCGCATGAAGCCACGAGAGGGATCCCCACATGCAGTCGCCGACGTCCGCCTCTACATTGTCTCCGCCGTCGCTTGATTGTCGTAGCCTAAATCGATGGAGTGGGGGACGGGGTAGAGAAATGGGGGAGGCTCTAGGAAAGGGGAAAGCGAATACAACATATTGGGGGGCATTCGCGACGGCTACCCCTTCCCCCGAACAAAAAAGGGCTAACGTGGCCAATTTCCTCTTCTTCAGGAGCGTTCGCCGCCAAAACATAAAAATATGAAGAAAAAAGACATGCACATAGACATATATTATAGTATATGTACACATACAAAATTTCATGAACACATGTTCATATGTGAGGTACACAAAAAAAAGATAAATACACAGACTAAAATGAGCTTTTCCTTTGTTGTATTTGAAGACGCTTTATACATACTTGAAGAATATGCATATGTATTTGTAGAAAAAAGTTTGACATTTTTTGAAACTTTAAATATTTTATTATGATTTTGTTTTTGAAAAAAAGGTTACAACGCGGCACTCAAGGAGGAAGATGTCGGTTTTGAATTTCGACAGATCAAAACAATACCTGAACAATTACTATTTCTGAAACAACACATAATTTTCACAGAGAAAAGTCGCTACTGGGTGCGCACAGCGTGGTGTCAGTTGTCACGGCTGCTACCTCACCTGCGGGGAGCAGCAGGAACTGGAGGCACGAACCAAACAGGGTGACCGCCGGCGGCATGCCTGAAGACGGCTTTCCTGGAGGCGACGCCGGTCCGGAGCTCGTGCACCCCGCTCTCGTACCTGGAGCACTCCTCCACGTCGTCTCTGTCCTCATCCATGGCGTCGAACTCGGGCGCGAACGACTTGAGCACGTAGTAGATGCGGCCGGGCTCCATGCACTGGTACTCCCGCGTCGACACGCGCCTCCCGTGGTTGATCCCCACCAGCAGCGCCACGTCGTCGCCGATGTCCTGCAGCTCGCGCCACCTGTCCTCGCGCTCGTCGACGGCGAACACCTTGAAGCGCCGCGTCCGCAGGGCGTTGCCGTCGGTGAAGATGGCCACCGTGCTCACCACGAGAAGGCCGCCGTCGTCGCGCTCGGCGAGGTACCTGGCGCCCTCGTAGTAGGCCTGCTGCCGGAACGTCTCAGTGTGGAACTCCACGCACCGCTTGAACTCCCACGTCATGACCGGCCCCGTCACGAGGCGCGGCTTCAGGGTGCGGCGGTCGCCGTTCGCCGGCGGCTCCCAGGCCTCGATAGACCCATCGCCGCGGGTGATTGTGTAGAAGGCGCCGTCGTGGTGGATGATGTCCTGGTACCGCGTGGACGGCGACGTGCGCAGCGACATCCAGCACTTGTCGCCGGGCCTTGCGAACGCCAGCCCGGAGCCGCCGCTGTGGATCACCATCACAGTGAAGCTCTCCCGCCGGTCTCCTCCCGAGACGGCGAGCGCGGCCTTGTGGAAGAACTCGTCTTGCATGGCCTGGATCGGCACCGTCTCGGGAGGCGACGGCCGGATCTTCTTGTTACACTACCGGAATAACCTTATACGCCTACGGCCTTATCTATGCCGACGGCTGCCGTAGGCATAGATGGAGCTATGCCGACGGCCCGGGGAATACCGTCGGCATAGAAAAGTCGTCGGTATACTTCCATCTATGCCTACGGCAGCCATAGGCATAATAAGGCCGTCGGCATATATCGATCTATGCCTACGGCAGCCGTAGGCATAGTTAGGCCGTCGGCATAAAGGTGGCCCTCGTGGCCCGGGGACAGACGGCGGGCTGACGCCGTCAAATCTATGCCGACGGCCCTGACGGTGGCCGTCGGCATAAATATCATATGTTTTTTATTAGGAGCTGCCACGTGACAGAGCTATGCCGACGGCAAAGCCGTAGGCATAGCCACGCCACGTGGCACCTCCTGGTAGCCCCTGGCCAAGAACTATGCCTAGGCATAGATATCATCTGTTTTTTATTTTAAATTATTTTTTGTTTTTAAAAGTTAAATTTGACTAATTTAAATTTAACTTATCTAAACTTAAACATACACAAATTATACATCGACTTGGGGTAGAATTATCCATAGATTATGAATATATAGTTTGTTTTTGTTTTTGAGTATGTTAGAAATGTGACCTCATGTGCTTTTGCATATAGGTCCTTATAATTTGTTAACATCATAAGTAATTGATACTTGGATCGATTTTGACAAATTTTATATGGTTTTTATCAGAAACTTGAAAGGATTCTGTTGCTATACTATTTTACAAATTTGAAAAAACATAAATCATGTTTGCTTCAAATTTACAAAAAACACACTTTTGTTTTGAATTTTTTGTAAATTTTTCATTCCTTGGCCAATCGAGACAAATTTTATATCTACATCCATCAGATTGTTTCATGGATTGTGGTGGCAGGCGCAAACACCCGACAACCGGCTCCGGAGTGTGACTCCTTCACGGACGGCGATGCTGTCGGCACTTGGAGGGGGAAAACGGCCACGTTGGGTCGACACGGAGGGAATCTTATGGTGGGTTTGGCCCAAACCTTGTTCTCAAGTGTTCCTATAGGCTGACCTATCATAACCAGGTGAAAACATCCATTGGTCAAATCCCGTCTGACGAAAGTCAAAGGCGTAGATCTCCGGGTCAACTGGTCCAGGGTTAGGCTAGTTGGGGGCCTTCGGGGGGTAGCAATGCCACCAGAGCATTACGATGGGTCCTCGTACATGTTTTAAGGTGTGGTGGCATGTCTGAAGAGACAATACGTGGCTCCGGTGTGAGGTCCCCACCCCTCACGGATGACAATAAAATTGAAATAATCCCTCTATGGTTTTGGCGTTGCATGAATATTTTTGAACACTCGGAGCATGATGAATTCATGAAACTTTTACACAGTGTAGACACATGTGAAACAATCGAAATAATCCTCGTGTAAAAAACTCATGATTTTATCGCGCTCCGAGTATTTAATAATATTCACGCCGCATCGTTACCGCGGAACGTCTACTACCATGTCATCGCCGTCCGTGAGGGGGGCCACACCCCGGAGACGCGTGTCGCCTCTTCGGATATGACACCACACCGTACGGCATGTATGAGGTCCCGGTGCAACGCTCCGGTGGCATTGCTACCCCCAGGACCCCCGTCCCGCCTAACCATGTAGCGTTTGACCACGGGATCTAGCCCTTTCACTTTGCACGAACAGGCTTTGACTAGTGGAACTCTCCACCCGGTTGTGTTAGGTCAGCCCATAGGAACACTTTGGAGCAACATCCGGGTCAAAGCCACAGCAAGATCCCCTCCGTGTACACCCGACGCGTCCGTTTCCCCCCTCCAGGTGCCGTCGGCGGCTCTGTCCGTGAGGGGGGACACACCCCGGAGATGCGTGCCGGGCGTTTGCAACCGCCACAACACTTCCAGACTTGTGAGAGGCCGCCTACACAAGATTTGGCAGCATGCTAGCCCCTGGAGGCCACCGGCCACAGTCGTAGACACGCGAAGATCAATCCACGTAGAGGGAAGTGTTCAAATACTTCTCCAGCACCAAAAATTATGAAA
Source organism: Triticum urartu (assembly GCF_003073215.2). NCBI lineage: Eukaryota > Viridiplantae > Streptophyta > Magnoliopsida > Poales > Poaceae > Triticum > Triticum urartu. Next base: position 701,953,635 of record NC_053024.1, on the reverse strand, counting down.
AATTACCATCAGTCCTATAGCACATGTGCCCACGTCGTGTAAAAAACTCATGATTTTATCGCGCTTCGAGTATTTAATAATATTCACGCCGCATCGTTACCGCAGAACGTCTACTAGCGTGTCATCGCCGTCCGTGAGGGGGGGCACACCCCAGAGACGTGTGCCGCCTTTTCGGACATGCCAACACACCGTACGGCATGTATGAGGGCCTGGTGCAACGCTCCGGGAGCATTGCTACCCCCAGGGCCCCCGTCCCGCCTAACCCTGTAGCGTCTGACCACGGGATCTAGCTCTTTGACATTGCACGGACGGGCTTTGACCAGTTGAACTCTTCACCCGGTTGTGTTGGGTCAGCCCATAGGAACACTTTGGAGCAACATCCGGGCCAAAGCCACAGCAAGATCCCCTTCGTATAGATCCGATGCGTCCGTTTCACCCCTACAGGTGCCGGCGGCGGCGCCGTCCGTGAGGGAGGCCACACCCCGGAGACGTGTGCCGGGCGTTTGCAACCGCCACAACACTTCCAAACTTGTGAGAGGCCGCCTACGCAATATTTGGCGGCATGCTAGCCCCCGGAGGCCACCGGCCACAGTCGTAGACACGTGAAGAGCAATCCGCATAGAGGGAAGTGTTCAGATACTTCTCCATCACCAAAAATTATGAAAAATTACCATCAGTCCTATAGCACATGTGCACATGTCGTGTAAAAAACTCATGATTTTATCGCGCTCCGAGTATTTAATAATATTCACACCGCATCGTTACCGCAGAACGTCTACTACCATGTCATTGCCATCCGTGAGGGGGGCACACCCCGCAGACGTGTGTCCGCCTCTTCGGACATGCCACCACTCCGTACAGCATGTATGAGGGCCCGGTGCGATACTCCGGTGGCATTGTTATCCCCCAAGGCCCCCGTCCCGCCTAACCCTGTAGTGTTTGGCCATGGGATCTAGCCCTTTGACTTTGCACGGACGGGCTTTGACCAGTGGACCTATCCACCCGGTTGTGTTAGGTTGGCCCATAGGAACACTTTGGAGCAACATCCGGGTCAGACCCACAGCAAGATCCCCTCCGTGTAGACCCGACGCGTCCGTTTCCCCCGTCCAGGTGCCGGCGGTGGCGCCATCCGTGAGGGGGGCACACCCCGGAGACGCGTGCCATATCTTCGGACATGCCACCATACCGTACAGCATGTATGAGGTCCCGGTGCGACGCTCCGGTGGCATTGCTACCCCCCGAGGGCCCCCGTCCCGCCTAACCCTGTAGTGTTTGACCACGGGATCTAGCCCTTTGACTTTGCACGGACGGCTTTGACCAGTGGAACTCTCCATGCGGTTGTATTAGGTCAGCCCATAGGAACACTTTGGAGCAATATCCGGGCCAAAGCCACAGCAAGATCCCCTTCGTGTAGACCCGACGCGTCCGTTTCCCCCCTCCAGGTGCCGGCGGCGGCACCGTCCGTGAGGGGGGGCACACCCCCGGAGACGCGTGCCAGGCGTTTGCAACCGCGACAATACTTCCAGACTTGTGAGAGGCCGCCTACGCAAGATTTGGCGGCATGCTAGCTCCTGGAGGCCGCCAGCCACAGTCGTAGACACGCGAAGAGCAATCCGCGTAGAGGGAAGTGTTCAGATATTTCTCCATCACCAAAAATTATGAAAAATTACCATCAGTCCTATCTCACATGTGCCCACGTCATGTATAAAACTCGTGATTTTATCGCACTCCGAGTATTTAATAATATTCACGCCGCATCGTTATCGCAGAACGTCTACTACTATGCCATCGCTGTCCGTGAGGGGGGTACACCCCGGAGTTGTCAATTCAGCTGAGTTCTCAGGAAGACGCCTCACCCGAGCCTGATGCAGACGAACCACCACCGGAGAGACCCTCCGTCGCCGCGTGCAGATCAGTCGACCGCCATGGCCGCAGCAGCGCTGCTGCAGACCACCCTCGCAGAGGCCACGACGGGCCCCTGGCATCATATATGATTTAACAAATCACTTTGCGTACAGTTTCTCAAATGACTGTAGGCAAAATGGGTTTATAGATTTTTTAATTCTAAAAAGTTCATTTTTTAAAAATACATGAAATTTGGCAGAATATTGGTTTATGATTCGTAGAGGGTGTGGAAAAAGTTTGAAAAGATTTCATAAAAAATCTAATAAATCTAGCAAAACAAATACGTAAAGAAGCACACAAAAATGAAGACTTCCTATTGGGTGACCACCCAGTCACGCGGATCGGTGACGTGGATGGCTGGCCACACGCTCCTCTGCACCTCCAAAAAGAAAAGAAGAAAAAGAAAATGCACGCACGCACGATACAAAATCAAATGAAATTTTGGGCCTTCCCGCGCCACTCAGCCCGCTTCCCTCCTAGCCACCAAAATTAAAAAAAAGAAAGGAAGAGAAGCGAGAGAGAGCCCACCCAAGACCCAACACAGCCGCACCACTCCCCACCCCACCATGCAGCCCTCGACCTCTCTCTCTCTCCCCGCGAGCCTTCTCTGCCGCCGCCACCCACGCCGGCGATTCCGGCAGCTGCCGACGACGCCAAGCACACTCCCATGATCGCCTCCGTCCGCTCCGTCTTCCCCTCCGAGCAGATTCGTCGCTCGCGTCCTCTACCGGTCACCCGCGACCGTCCCCTAAGCTAGGGTTTCGGCCACCGCGTCGCCGGCGTGGCTCCGGCGACACAGGTACATCTCTCCGTTGAGATCCCCCGCAACCCACCCTATCTTACTCACCTCGTATCCTCTCCCTCCCAGATCGAGCACGCCACTGTCGCCGTCGTTTCGCTCACGCTGGAACAGCAAAGGGAGGGCCATGGACGACGCCACTCCAGCCCTACTCTGACCCCATCAAGGTCAGCCCGTCCCTCTCCTATTCGATCTGTTCCCCTACCCTTCCCTGATGTGCCTACGTTCCTCACCCACACGCAGCAGTAGTAGCAACTCGATGCAGGGACGAGGGAGAGGTGGAGTCCTGCTTCCCCCGCATGCATGCTCTCTCTCGGAACGATGCCCAACCTCAAGCGAGAGGTTTCCCTTCCCCTCCACGCCTCCCTTGTCCTCCTCGATTTCCTAGGCTTGCTCTCAATTTGCTGCTGCTCTGCTCTGCTCTGCATTTTTACTTGCACACATGCTTGACTGAATTTTGAATGGGTGCTACTGCTGTCACACTCCACTGCTAGGTCCTCCTAGCTAGCTAGCTCTCAGTTTGGATTTCCCTTGTTGGTTGCTGCAGCCAGGCTAGGCATATCTTGCATACTATCGACCGATTGAAATTTGTTTGCATATATTGCAAATTTGCATGCCTAGTGAACTAGCCCTGTACGTATTTTTTTGATAGCACAGTCTAACTGAAGTTTGTGTTTGTGCTAAATGGAACACCTGATGCACTTGTCTTGGTACTGCTTTTGTTGTTGTGACGGTGTGGTGTTCAAACAATTAATGCCACTCATCCATTGATGAACTAGAGTCCATCTTCAGTTTGAATTGACTCTGCTTTTAGTATATTTTGCTTGCTACCCCAAAAATGCAGTAGAATTTAGCTTATGAATTGGTCTGGTTGGATTTCTCAAGTTATCTCAAGATGCTACAAAATAAATGGTTGTTGTCTCTCCCTTTGATGTTTGATTTGATTTGATTTAGTTTCCTCACGCCTCTCTGTTTGCTCTGTTCGTGCTGCTGCCGGATCTAGGAAGGTCTTTGAGAACCTGAAGGTTCTTTTTTTGATTGATAGATGCATGTGTGGGTGGCAGCAAATCAACCTCCTTCTCAACCCATGTGTAAGCCCAGCCCCTGAGATACTCTCCTTCTCAACCCAATTTTTTTGTCTATCTTGTTCCTTGACAAACAAATTTTTTTAGGCCAAAACTTTTTGTTCCATTACTACCATCTTGCTGTGCTCGATATCCATGCCCTAATTCATACCCGATCCATTCTTAGATGCTAGTAAGTAAACATGACATGTGGTAGAAAACATATTAAGCCACCATTACGTGTGAATTACACCGGCTCATGTCAGCGTATGTAGTTTGGATGAAAATTTCTTTTTGGAAACAAGTGCATCAACACTGACAGAACCATTAGTTAGGTCCATGCATGGATGGATGGATCAACACATACAACTAGCAGTGCTAGTAACAACAAAAAAATAACCTTGTGATTGATTCTGTTGAGGCTAGCATTCTTTGTTTGTTTTGGAGCCCAACCATGTACTGTACGTACTAAGCTACCTCACGCACACGCATAGCCAGCTCGATTGATTTCTGTAGGTACTAGCACCAGCACGCCTGTGTCTCCTATACTAGCTTGTTTAATTTCTGTACTAGCTCAACAACACTAGCTCTGACTTGTTCGTTTGATTCGGAGCAGCAGGCATCCTCCGTGGATGATGACGACAACCAGGGAATCCACCGCCACGACGACACCCCGCACATGGTCCAACTCGGCTACAACCTCCTCTACCGCATGACTGCGGACGCGTTCGTGTTCGGCATCGACTACAACCTCCTCTCCGGTGAGTCCATCTCCCACCTCTAGCTGCCTCTCTTGTGCTGCTATAGCAATACCTTGCTCTGTTTCATGCGCATGGGTGATTTTGTTTGTGCTTGTGCCATGAGAAAGATCATTCCTATTTACAGTGATGATGATTCAGAGTAGCACACTTGTTAAATTCTGCTCTTGTACTACCTCATTTGTGGTTGTTGGTTACTGCAGCTAGGTTTTGTTAACTGTTGGTGTTTAATCTAGCTAGCTAGTAGTGTTGGCAGCTAGCAAGAAGTGTTGGCAGCAAGCAACTCCTGTACTAGTAGTTCATCCATATGTGTAATTGATCCTTCCCAGTAATTGAATAATGTGAAGAAATCCTATTGTATCAGCTATGCAGTGCGAACATCAGATCATTTACAACGGAAATCTTTGTTTGCCTCCCGGTAGAAGTATTTCTTGTAACATTTTGGTGATTTCCTTTTGGTAGATGCAGTGTATATATTACATATTCATCCTTATGTGTAGGATCCTTGGTTCATTAAACTGACTGCATGCCACCTCTGTCATCGCCGCCCCGTCTCCCGCACCATCGGCACCGCCCCTCTGCCTTCTCCTTTGATGCTGTAGTGGATTCTTAAAATGAAAATGTTGTGTACATCAAAAATATTTTATGGTCTGTGTTTGCAAATCCATGGTTGTTGAATCATGTCTTATAATTGTATTGGAAATTGCTAGCCTTTTAGGCTAGTATTTTTTAGTGGATTCTTAGAATGAAAATGTTGTGTACATCAAAAATATTTTATGGTCTGTGTTTGCAAATCCATGGTTGTTGAATCATGTCTTATAATTGTATTGGAAATTGCTAGCCTTTTAGGCTAGTATTTTTTAGTGGATTCTTAGAATGAAAATGTTGTGTACATCAAAAATATTTTATGGTCTGTGTTTGCAAATCCATGGTTGTTGAATCATGTCTTATAATTGTATTGGAAATTGCTAGCCTTTTAGGCTAGTATTTTTTAGTGGATTCTTAGAATGAAAATGTTGTGTACATCAAAAATATTTTATGGTCTGTGTTTGCAAATCCATGGTTGTTGAATCATGTCTTATAATTGTATTGGAAATTGCTAGCCTTTTAGGCTAGTATTTTTTAGTGGATTCTTAGAATGAAAATGTTGTGTACATCAAAAATATTTTATGGTCTGTGTTTGCAAATCCATGGTTGTTGAATCATGTCTTATAATTGTATTGGAAATTGCTAGCCTTTTTGGCTAGTATTTTTTTTGATTTTGGTTCGTAAGTATGCCTACGGTTAAACCGTCGACATAGATATGCACAGGGCTACCCAGGGCCTGCCATGTGGCAGGGATATGCCTACGGCAATGCCGTCGGCATAGGTGAAAATCTATGCCGACGGCTTTGCCGTAGGCATACCCTGGTGAGATATGCCGATGGCAAAGCCGTCGGCATAGATTTTCACCTATGCCGACGGCAAAGCCGTAGGCATACCTCTGCCACGCGGCGGCCTGTGATTTGTTAGCGCTTTTGATGGCACCGTCCATTGCCGTCAGGTGAAAATCAACTGCCGACGGCTAAACTATGCTGACGGCCAGACGAAAGCCATCGGCATAGGCCCCTATGCCGACGGCTAAACTATGCCGACGGTCTGACAAGACTACGCTGACGTGATCTATGCCGACGGGGCTATGCCGACGGCAGCCGTAGGCATAGATGTATGCCGACGGGAAATGGCCTATGCCAACGGCCCTGGGCCGTCGGCATAGGTGGCGAGTCCGGTAGTGTTAGGGCCCCGGATGTGCGAGCGATACGCGTGATTGTCCACGGAGAAACACGCGCCTGCTCCGCCGTGGTCGTCGGCGAGCAAGGGCCTGAGGAACCCGCAGTCGAACGACGTGACGTCCGGCAGCGGGAGCCGCCTGCGGTCAGCTACGGGCTCGAGGAGCGACGCGCCGCACGCCCTGTCGACGACGACGAGCCAGCCCTGGGAGCAGCCGATGACGCGGTGGGGCTGCGCGCCGCCGGCGTCGCTCCCAAGGTAGACCGTCTTCTTGACCTCGCCGGCGCGGTCGGAGAAGTCGACGGCGGTGGCGCCGGAGCGCAAGGACACGAGGTGCAGGGCGTAGCGGTTGAGCCGAGCGCCGGTGGCGCTCGACGCGCGGCGCCACGGTCTGCAGACGGCGGCGAACGCATCGCGGTCGCGTTTCACGTCGCCTACGCGCCGTGAGATCTCCTCGAGGAGCTCTGGCAGAAGGCTGGACCAGTCGGAGGCGGCGGCGGCGCTCATGTTTCCTGGAGAACAAGATCGAGAGGAGCGCGGCGGCGGTGCTTTTGAAACCGTAATCGTAGGTTGCCTTAACGGATGGAAGAGAATAAATCGGCGCTAATTTGGATCCTTCCCGTCCACGGAATCCTAACGTTAAACTACTCATAATTAGGACCTTTTGAGGCCCAACTCATATATAGCAAGGAAAGTCCAATGGTTCGGTCCGTGATCAGCCCGTGAGCCCTGCCCAACAAGGTATGTGTTCCCCCTCAAAAAAGTTCCCAAAATAAACAAGTGTATAAAGGATGCATATAGAAACAAGTGTATCAAGGCCATTAAGAAATGTTTGTAAATTGGCAAATCTAATGGACAAATATTTGCTCACTGGGCTTAGGGAGAGAACACACACCTTTGACTCTCTAGAGCTCGATGACGAGGAGGGATGGACATTGCGGAGGGGCAAAGAAGAGTGAAGAAGAAGACCAATCAACAGACATTGTGTTGCCAACCTAGTCTTTTTAAATGTATCGGTGCTGGTCGAACTGGGGATTGGAAATGAGAGCCGGTTGAACAAGTGGAAACACTTGTATTCTAATTAAATCGATATGAAGGTCACCCATCTGGTTTTTCCAAATTAGGATTGCCAGATATTTTGTCACATGATGGGTAGCACCCCGAGATTAGAGGGATTGCTTTATCAGGACACTGTTCCCCGCTTAGTCATTTGCAACAGTGGGCATTGGTAGGAAGAAGGAGAGCTCGACCGCCCGATAGCGAGGTGGATTGAAAAGAGAAATATGTGGAAGAAGGGAGAGTGAAGGAGATGAGGATGAGTCATGGGGCTTGGCCCATCGAAACGAGAACATAGACTCGTGCTCGAAACGAGAAACGCGAGGAAGAAGGAAAGAGGAGGAGGGTCGCCGGGCAAACATGGCCATATGGGGCGTGCTCGTGCCTCGTGGGCCTGCCTGAACGCATGGATTTTCGACATGGCATGGGACGGCCACGGCACGCGAAAGAAAGGTCGGGCTAGCCTTCGGTCCGCCATGGGACAAGATTGATCTCCGAAGCCAAGCCTTAAGGCCGAGCATGGCACAACCATTTTTTTATTTGTTCCTATATTTAACAGACTTTTTGTATTTTCCTTAATTTTCATTTTTTTTCCTTTTTCCGTTTTTTCTGTTGTCTTTTCTTAATATTTAGATTTTATGTATTTTCTACACCGTAATCACCCACAAGGCGAAATGCAACGCTGCTGGTCGGCCGCAGCAATACCGTGCTGACCTGGCCTTTTTATCTTGCGGCGACTATATCGCGCATTCAGGGCGATAATAGTATGTCTCGCTCAATGTGGCTACAGTAATCGGGTCAGCCCACTTCGTAACGCACAATAGAGAAGAAGGGAAGGGAAAATGAGTGCACAAGGGATCAATCCCTGGAGCTCTAGGCACCGCACCACGCCATTGGTCGTGTTATGTAAAGGGGCCGCAACCTATTTGAAGCATGTAAAACCGGTTTTCTCCTCTTTTTTCTTCTCCGGTTTTTTATTTGTTTTAATTTTATTCTTCCATTGCTTTATTTTATTTATTATTTAGTTTTATTTTTTCTTGTTTGGTTTGATTGTACATTTTTTGTATATGTGATCATTATTTTTCTAATACACGTTTAACACTTTTAAAATATAAATTTAACTTTTAAATATATGATCAGAATTTTTTCTATTGCATTTTTTAACATTTTTAAATGCCTGATTAACATTTTTCAAACACAATGTTAACATTTTTTAATACATGATCAACATTTTTTCTATACATTTTCAACATTTTTTGAGATACTTGATTAATACTTTTCCAATAAAAAGATTTAAACTTTAGAATACATGGTCAACATTTTTTCTGTACACATTTTTCGAAACGCTTGATTAATATTTTTTAAACAGTTGTTCAACTTTTGTTCAAATGCTTGATTGATATTTTTATATATATGATCAAAAAGTTCTTCATTTTTTAATACATGGTCAACAGTTTTTATATACATATTTTTTGAGACATTTTTATATACATATTTAACATTGCGTGACAAGGCGATCCCCGTGGCCAGGCGTTCTAGCCGGTACCACCCGTGTTAGCCCTTTTCCCGTGTCAGGTCGGGTAGGCCAATATGGCCATGTTTTGCCGAGCGCTTTCAGTGCCGGCGCTCGAAGGGCACAACACTGGGCCGGCCCAAAAAATAGATGGGTGCACGGGACGCTCGAACGAGATTACAGTCCTTCGCTCCTTTTTTTTATTAAAAAAGAAGAGGTTCGCTCGCTCGCTTCTCTTGCTTTGCTGTGTCTAAAAAAACTGGTTGGCTGGTTGACCATCTGACAGGTGTCCGTTGACTTTTGAAAATGATCATAAAAGTACAAAAAATGATAAGATTTCACAATTTTTTTGAAAAAAGTTCATTGATTTTAAAAAAAGTTCAACAAATTTGAAACAAAAAAACTAAAACGCATTTGATTTTTTTATCAATTTTTACAAAAAGTTCATTGATTTTGATAAAAGTTCATTAAATTTTAAAAAATATTTGATTTTGAAAAAAATATCCAATATGAAAAAAGTTCACCAGATTGAAAACAAAGTTCACCAATTTTGAAAAGAGTTCATCGATTTTGAAAAAAATTTCATCAAATTTGAAAAAAAATTCAATGAATTTGGAAAAAGTTCATCGATTTTGGAAAATGTTAATAGATTTTGAAAAAATTTTATCGACTTAAAAAAAGTCCATCAACTTTGAAAAAAAATCATGTAATTTGAAAAAAGTTCATGATTTTGATAAAAAGTTCACCAATTTTAAAAAATGTTCACCCAATTAGAAAAAAGTTTATTGAATTTGAAAAAAGTTCATCCAATTAGAAAAAGTTCATCGAGTTTAAAAAATCACGAATTTGAAAAAAAGTCATTGATTTTGAAAAAAAAATCAAGATTTCGAAAAGCTTCGTGCATTTAGTAAAATAAAAAAGAAACACATAATGGGAAAAGAAAAAGGAAACTCAAAATGGTTAAAGAAAAAGAACGTTCCAAAAAAAGAAGCGTGACCTTGTCAAAGAATAAATAAAGCTAAAGAATTATGTGAGTACATGAGCCGGCTGGTCCTGGTGGTTTGTGCTCTGTCCTCTAAAGTAAGAGATCCCGAGTTCAAAGCGCACCTTTGCACATTCATTTTTGCCTCAGTTTGAACAGAAAAAGAGGAGAGAAAACGGGCCGGCTCAGCGCAGCAGGGGGTGTGTGCCCGTTCGCAAATAGTGAAGAAACGGGCGCATAAGGTGCCATTTAGGGTTTGCCAGCTGTTGAAGCACACCAGTTGGCGGGTTGTAGCATTGGCAGCAAGGCGCGTGGGGGCAAGGCATCCTCACTTGTTAGCCAGTTGCCGCATGAAACATCTCTGATTGCAGTTTTTTTGGCGTCAGTGGTGGGAGCTCGCCATGTGTGATAGCCTCCAGCATCCCATCACCTCCAAACGCTGGTTCCATCAAAAAGAGTCGCCCCTCCAACAAAAATCGCCGCCGGTTGCAGCAAAAAACCACCAACGTCCCAGCAAAAGTCACGGCGAGTTTCGGCAAAAGTTGCCGCTGGTCGCAGCAAAAAAAACCCCAATGGTTCTAGCATTCCCGGCTGCCCAGTTGTACCAAACCATCAACGACGGCGTCACTGGTTGCAGCTCGGGTCACCATGGTGGTAGCATCTACGAGCATGGTTGTACCGAATCATCGACAACGACGTCTCCGGTTGTAGCTTCGGTGACCACGGTTGTAGCAAAAATGTCGACGACGGCGTCGCCGGTTGCAGCTCAGGTGAGCACGGGTGTAGCTCTGGTGCACGTGATTGTAGCAAAAAAATCAAAACATCAATGACGGCGTGGCCCGTTGCAGCTCCGGTGAGCACGGGTGCAACTCTTGCGCACTTGGTTGTAGCAAAAAATAGTCAACAACGGCGTCGCGAGTATAAATATGTAGGTTTGAAAAGTTCACGGCATGTAGAGAGAATCAGACGGTTATCCAACATTTTTGGCAACTAAAAATTCGGCTACCAACTGTTTGGCTGCCAACTTACTTTGCCGATATCCCGAAAGTGTTGGGGAACGCAGTAATTTCAAAAAAATTCAGCCCCTTCCCTAGTTGGATTAGGAGAGGAAGGAAGGGGGGAGAGGGGGAAGGAAAGGGCGGGGGGGGGGGGGCGGGGGGGGGGGGGGGGGGGGGGGGGGGGGGGGGGGGGGGGGGGGGGCTCCTAGGCTCCCTTCTCCTCTCTCCCACTATGGCCCAATAAGGCCCATATACTTCCCGGGGGGTTCCTGTCGGTGTCAAAACCGGCGGATCTCGGATAGGGGGTCCCGAACTATGCGTCTAAGGTCGATGGTAACAGGAGACATGGAATACAATGTTTACCCAGGTTCTGGACCTCTCTGTGGAGTAAATACCCTACTTCCTGCTTGATTGATCTTGATGAATATGAGTATTACAAGAGTTGATCTACCACGAGATCGTAATGGCTAAACCCTAAAAGTCTAGCCTGTCTAACTATGATTATGAGGATATCTGTCTACAGACCTAGCCCTCCGGTTTATATAGACACCGGAGGGATCTAGGGTTCCATAAGGTCGATTACAGAGAAAGGAATCTTCATATTTGGTCACCAAGCTTGCCTTCCATGCCAAGGAGAGTCCCATCCGGACACGGGTAGAGTCTTCGGTCTTTGTATCTTCACAGCCCATCAATCCGGCCCATGTCTAATAGGTCGGACGCCCGAGGACCCCTTAGTCCAGGACTCCCTCAGTAGCCCCTGAACCAGACTTCAATGACGAGGTGTCTGGCGCGCAGATTGTCTTCGGCATTGCAAGGCGGGTTCCCCTTTCCGAATACTCCAAGATAGTCTTTGGACGTAATGAACGTGTCCGGATCTGCAATACAAGCACCACACACAACCACAGAGAATATAATATTGCATGAGTCCAATCCGCTGACAACTTTTTGTAATGTGACATCACGTCGTCTTGGTCATCATTTCGAACCGTTTTCCGTCTCCCGTTCCACGTTTCGAGACACGGTTTTAATAGGCACGTCTTGTCGAAGCAGAGATCATGTCCCCTTATTACGGGATTCTCATCAATACGGGCGTGGGTAATATAACCGTGCCGTTTACACAGCCCTTGGGAACAGGTGAGTTTTAAGGCGAGTGGGGAGGCGCTTGATATTCACTGGATTTATAAGGAGATAAGGATTCCCCTTTCTTCACCCATGCCTTCTCTCCTTCTTTGCCCTTCCATTCTCGAGCTCCAGCTCCCAAGTCCTCATTCTTTCCGCCTCAAGGAAGCACTCAGGCATGTCCGGATCTGGAGGGCAAGGCAAGTGATGGCCTCCTCCGTTAGGGAGAAGGACATCGCCAAGCTTCGGGAGGCCGGGTATCTGGCGAAAGAAATCGCCCACCGGCTTCCAGCCAAGGGGCAAATCGTCCCCATCCCGAAGCCCAACGAGAGGGTGGTGTTCATCCCTCATTTCGTCCATGGGTTAGGGTTTCCTCTCCACCCTTTCGTCCGCGGGCTTATGTTCTATTACGGGCTAGATTTCCATGACCTAGCCCCGAACTCTTTCCTCAACATCTCGGCATTCATTGTCGTGTGTGAGGCCTTCCTCCGCATCCAACCCCACTTTGGACCGTGGCTCAAGATTTTCAACATGAAGCCGAAGGTGGTGGATGTCCAGCACGCGGAGTGCGGAGGCGCCATGGTGAGCAAGCTGCCCAATGTCACATGGCCCAAGGGTACTTTTGTGGAGACCGTCAAGGAGTGGCAGAAATTGTGGTTTTACATCACAGAGCCCCGCGACGCCACCTAGGCCGCGGCTCCCGAATTCAACTCCGGAGCTCCAATGCGGCTCACCTCTTGGATAGAGAAGGGCCCAAATTGGTCTTCGTTGGACGAACTGATAGTGCTGCAAACGCGCATCCAAAGCATGGTGGATAAAAACATCAAGCTCGTCGACGTCATCCAGGTGATGCTGGTACGCCAGATCCTCCCATGCCAAAGCCGAACCTGCCCCTTATGGGAATTTGATCCGAAGAAGCACCAAACCTTGGAAAGGCTCTTCGGAACCACTCATGAAGATGCCTGGAAGTTGCTATTCAAAGGCAACGAGACGCCACCAGCCATGGACTCGGACCGCGGGCACGATATTACCCATCATGCAATGCGGTAAGTCTTTCACGTCTCAAGGCGCATCCTCGACTTGCTTGTTTCAAGGAGGATATCTAAACTTTATTATTATTGTTTTTTCAGGTATGGACGGAGAGGGTGGAGCGGATTCACTATCTGGCTCCGCCGCCCAAAGAACCAGTCATCCCGCTCCGGGTGAAGATGCTGGTGCCTGCGCCCTATAAGGCACCGGAGAAGAAGGCCAAGAAGAAGGCCAAGGGGGTCCGGAGTGGCCTACGCCGCAAGGGAGCTTCAGACGTGTTGTCCGAAGACAAGACTCTCTCCTCCGCCGCCGAAGACGATGACGAGGAGGAGGAAGAAAATACCTCTCCCCTTGATGGGGGGAGGAAGAAGAGGGCGGCCTCCACAAATCTGGAGGCGGAGGAGCCCAAGAGGGGGAAGGGTCCCCCTGCGGATAACTCCACGTGAGACATCGACAGCAGCCCGGAGCGACGCCCCCGAAACAAGCCTCTGGCCACGTTGTAAGTACTAGAAACCCACATATGTCCATGCATCCAGCCTCTCTTGCTTCATAATATAATATGTTAATTTATGACATTGCAGTCCGGCCCACGACAGCTCCCTGTGATCCTCATCAAGAGGTTCGTTGCATTCGAAGGCGATGGCCAGCGGGTCACCGCCGGCCGCTCACTCTCCTACGGCCAAGGGCGACGATGAGGTGTTGTCCAAAAAAGGACCTTCCCCGGCCAGGGAGAGGTTCAGGAGGCCGCCAGGGTGGCGCCAGAGGGCGAAGCCTCGGCTGCCAGACACATGGGGGAGCAGACCCCATGGTGACTGAGGATGGGGGCTTTGCTCAGTTCGGCCCCCAGCCGAATACAAGTCCGGAGACCTATATGGCTCCGGAATCCGGTGAGAAACCTCCTTCGAAAGAAGGGGGTGTGCCTATGCCGCCGGTGACGTCTGTCCAACCAGAGGCATCGGATAATCTGCTGGAAGCGCTACGCGGCGCTTCCATTGTGGATGAACACCGTATCCTTACGGGTACGGTGATTGAGAGGGTTCAGTCCGTCAAGAGCGGACTAATCGAAGCCTGCAGCAGCCTGCTGACAGGTTTTGAGGTAGGCGACGCAAAATAGAAAATCCCAATATAGACAATAGCCCCTGAGACACTGTCCGGTGTTCGGAAAGAAGAGCCGGACAGAGGATCAATTTATTTTCGCAGGAAACTAAATATGTCTTATATGAATAAGCAGGCGTCGTTGCTGGCTGCGACCTCACACACTGCCGAAGTCTCCGGACTAAAGCAGAGACTGGAGCGAGCCAAGTAGGAGCTCGACCAAGCGAGGAAGCAGCTGGAAGACAATCAAGGTATGTAATGACTTGCTATATATTCGAAAAGAATAAATGATGCGTATTGACCGTAGTGCCATGATATGTGTAGGAGCGGCGACCGAGGTCGAGGTCCTTAAACAGGCCCTGGCCCAGGCCGAGGAAAAAGCTGCCAAGGAAAAAGCCGCTCGTGAGAAGCACGAGGCCCGGCTTGATGAGGACCAGCAAGGGCTCCAGGATGCGGTGAAGAAATGCGAAACCTTGGAGCGCGACATTTCGGCTCGAGAGACCGAACTCGCTGTGGCCCGCCAAAGCGCGGAAGAGGCCCGGATTGAGGCCTAGGGCGCCCTCCAGGAGATCCAGGAGGCCAAGAAAATCACGGCGGGTAAGGTGTTTAGTATGCAAAGCAAATATGTGAAGAAGAAGTATCTCTTACTAACCCGGATTAGGAGTTCTCTAGGGGCGTTTGCGGATCTGCCGTGTAGTGTGTCTGACGCTGCAGAGTTCTTCCGAGCCGAAGAAGGGAGCTCTACGGAGAAGCTGTTCTGGTCGCAATATCTTACGCCAGAACATCCAGTGCCCTTTAGCAATCAGCTAAAACAGCTGGTCGAGCTGCATAGGGTGGCAGAACTAGCTATGAAGGATGTAATAATCCGGCTGTGGCCTGCCGAAGCTATATCCGGCAGCTACTTCGGGCTCGTGAAGCGGCTGGTGAATGCATGTCCTCGGCTGGACGTCGTCAAGCGGTCGGTCTGCATCGAGGGCGCGCCCATGGCCTTTGCCCGCGTCAAGGTGTGGTGGGCGAAGATGGACACCGTCAATCTTACGACCGGGGGACCGCCAGAGCGCAAGGAGCACCGCATGCCCGAGCGGTATTTTGAAGACGTCCTGGAGGTGTCTCGTATTGTGGCGACATAATGTGCGCAAGACATTATTTTTGGATGAATACATTCATGTTGTCTCTGCCTTGTATGATGAAACAAAGTCGTTATGCAATAAAATGTTTGTTGTTTTAAAAAAAATTACCTCATGTGCACCCGTGTTGTATGAAATCTAAGAGTTGTTTAGTCGTCGGCTTCTGCCCCCACATAGGTAGTACGGGGGTGTTCGGGATGTAATCTAAACAGTCTTGATCCAATTGTTTGGTCCTTGAAGGAGGTGTTTAGCGCGACGAACCAGACAATCGGACCATGCGGTTTTAACACCCTCACTTAGCCATAGGAGTTTGACAATAAAAATATAGGCGCAACCCCTAGTATCCAAACTAGGATGCTGTAAACACCTGATCGGGTAAGTACCGATCCCTCGCGTAACGCGAAAAAAATCTCTAAGGATTTGAGACCTCCGAAGAGCTGACCGGCTCTCGCCGCATCATGACAGTCAGTTTTCGGCTTTCTCTACTGAGGTGCTCATCCGGGTAAACCAGGCACAATTGCAGTAGTTCTCCCTTTACTACACTAGCCGATACAGTGGAACGTAAGGTAGCAAGCACAGGAGTTCTCGGAATGACCTGCAACTCCACGGAGATTATTTTTGGAAATAATAAAAAATACTAGCAAAGAATCAAGGCCAGGGGCCCACACCCTAGCCACGAGGGTGGGGGCGCGCCTGCCTCCCTGGGTGCACCCCCTGCCTCGTGGGCCCCCTGGAGCTCCACCGACCTCAACTCCAACTCCATATATTCGTTTCCGGGGAGAAAAAATTAGGAGAGAAGGATTCATCGCGTTTTACGATATGGAGCCGCCGCCAAGCACTAAACTCTCTCGGTAGGGCTGATCTAGAGTCTGTTCGGGGCTCCGGAGAGGGGAATCCGTCGCCATCGTCATCATCAACCTTCCTCCATCACCAATTTCATGATGCTCACCTCCGTGCGTGAGTAATTCCATTGTAGGCTTGCTGGACGGTGATGGGTTGGATGAGATTTATCATGTAATCGAGTTAGTTTTGTTAGGGTTTGATCCCTAGTATCCACTATGTTCTGAGATTGATGTTGCTATGACTTTGCTATGCTTAATGCTTGTCACTAGGGCCAGAGTGCCATGATTTCAGATCTGAACCTATTATGTTTTCATCAATATATGAGAGTTCTTGATCCTATCTTGCAAGTCTATAGTCACCTATTATGTGTTATGATCCATTAACCCCGAAGTGACAATAATCGGGATACTTACCGGTGATGACCGTAGTTTGAGGAGTTCATGCATTCACTATGTGTTAATGCTTTGGTCCGGTACTCCATTAAAAGGAGGCCTTAATATCCCTTAGTTTCCAATAGGACCCCGCCGCCACGGGAGGGTAGGACAAAAGATGTCATGCAAGTTCTTTTCCATAAGCACGTATGACTATATTCAGAATACATGCCTACATTACATTGATGAACTGGAGCTAGTTCTGTGTCACCCTATGTTATGACTGTTACATGATCGATCGCATCCGGCATAATTCTCCATCACTTATCCATTGCCTACGAGCTTTCCATATAGTGTTCTTCGCTTATTTACTTTTCCGTTGCTATTGTTACAATCACTACAGAACACCAAAAATATTACTTTTGCTACAGTTACCTTTTACTACCGTTACCACTACTATCATATTACTTTGCTACTAAACACTTTGCTGCAGATATTAAGTTTCCAGGTGTGGTTGAATTGACAACTTAGCTGCTAGTACTTGAGAATATTCTTTGCCTCCCCTTGTGTCGAATCAATAAATTTGGGTTGAATACTCTACCCTCGAAAACTGTTGCGATCCCCTATGCTTGTGGGTTATCAAGACTATTTTCTGGCGCTGTTGCCGGGGAGCATAGCTCTATTCTTTGAGTCACTTTTGATTTATATCTGTTTATCACTATGAAGAACTTGAAAGATCCAAGAACCAAGATTTATCCCTCAACTACGAGGGGAGGTAAGGAATTGCCATCTAGCTCTGCACTTGATTCACCTTCTGTTTTGAGTAAGCTTGCGACACCTACACCTGCTATTTATTCTGATATGTCGCATGTTATTGATGATGCCACTTCTGCTTTGCATGATACTTATTATGAAACTACTTCCATGCTTGATACTACTGTACCACTTGGTGAATTTCTTGATGAACAACTTGCTAGGGCTAGAGAGAATGAAATTACTGAAATTGATAATATTGATGAAAGTGCTGATGAAGATTCTCCCCCTAGATATGAATTGCCTGTTGTTCCTGAGGGTTATGTTATGGATGAAGATACTGCTAGAGATTTTCTTGCTTGCAATGATAGAAGTGATCTTAAGAAATTATTAGCTAAGCTGAAAGAAAAATCTCTAAATTCTAGAATGAAATATGATCCTACTTATGCTACTTCACCTATCTTTATTACTGATAAGGATTATGATTTCTCTGTTGATCCTGAGTTAATTACTTTGGTTGAATTTGATCCTTTCTATGGCTATGAATCTGAAACTGTTGTGGCACATCTTACTAAATTAAATGATATAGCTACCCTGTTTACTGATACGTCTCCAACGTATCTATAATTTTTGATTGCTCCATGCTATATTATCTACTGTTTTGGACATTATTGGGCTTTATTATCCACTTTTATATTATTTTTGGGACTAACCTATTAACCGGAGACCCAGCCCAGAATTGTTGTTTTTTTGCCTATTTTAGGGTTTCGAAGAAAATGAATATCAAACGGAGTCCAAACGGAATGAAACCTTCGGGAACGTGATTTTCTCACCGAACATGATCCAGGAGACTTGGACCCTACGTCAAGAAATAAAGGAGGAGGCCACGAGGTAGGGGGCGCACCTACCCCCCAGGCGCGCCCTCCACCCTCGTGGGCCCCCTGTTGCGCCACCGACATACTCCTTCCTCCTATATATACCTACATACCCCCAAACGATCAGATACGGAGCCAAAACCCTAATTCCATAGCCGTGACTTTCTGTATCCACGAGATCCCATCTTGGGGCCTGTTCCGGAGCTCCACCGGAGGGGGCATCCATCACGGAGGGCTTCTACATCAACACCATAGCCCCTCCGATGAAGTGTGAGTAGTTTACGTCAGACCTTCGGGTCCATAGTTATTAGCTAGATGGCTTCTTCTCTCTTTTTGGATCTCAATACAATGTTCTCCCCCTCTCTTGTGGAGATCTATTCGATGTAATCTTCTTTTTGCGGTGTGTTTGTTGAGACTGATGAATTGTGGGTTTATGATCAAGATTATCTATGAACAATATTTGAATCTTCTCTGAATTCTTTTATGTATGATTGGTTATCTTTGCAAGTCTCTTCGAATTATCAATTTGGTTTGACCTACTAGATTGATCTTTCTTGCAATGGGAGAAGTGCTTAGCTTTGGGTTCAATCTTGTGGTGTCCTTTCCCAGTGATAGTAGGGGCAGCAAGGCACGTATTGTATTGTTGCCATCGAGGATAACAAGATGGGGTTTTTATCATATTGCATGAACTTATCCCTCTACATCATGTCATCTTGCTTAAGGCGTTAGTCTGTTTTCATTAACTTAATACTCTAGATGCATGCTGGATAGCGGTCGATGAGTGGAGTAATAGTAGTAGATGCAGGCAGGAGTTGGTCTACTGGTCTCGGACGTGATGCCTATATACCTGATCATACCTAGATATTCTCATAACTATGCTCAATTCTGTCAATTGCTCAACAGTAATTCGTTCACCCATCGTAAAATACTTATGCTCTTGAGAGAAGCCACTAGTGAAACCTATGGCCCTCGGGTCTATCTTCATCATATTAATATTTCAATATTTAGTTATTTCCTTTGCTTTTTTACTTTGCTTTTATTTTACTTTGCATCTTTATCACAAAAATACCAAAAATGTTATCTTATCATATCTATCAGATCTCACTCTCGTAAGTGATCGTGATGGGATTGGCAACCCCTTATCGCGTTGGTTGCGAGGAGTTATTTGTTTTGTGCAGGTACGAGGGACTCGTGCGTAGCCTCCTATTGGATTGATACCTTGGTTCTCAAAAACTGAGGGAAATACTTACGCTACTTTGCTGCATCATCCTTTCCTCTTCAAGGAAATCCAATGCAGCGCTCAAGAGGTCGCAAGAAGATTTCTGTCACCCTTGCCGGCGAGTCTATGCAAAAAATCAACATACCAAGTACTCTTCACAACCCTTATCTCCCGCATTACATTATTTGCCATTTGCCTCTCGTTTTCCTCTCCCCCACTTCACCATTGCCATTTTATTCGCTCTCTCTCTCTATCCTCCCTCTCTTTCTCTTTTTGCCTCTTTTTGCCCGCTTGCTTTTTGTTTGCTTGTGTGTTGGATTGCTTGTTTGTCACGATGGCTCAAGATAACACTAAATTGTGTGACTTTATCGATACCAATAACAATGATTTTATTAGCACTCCGATTGCTCCTCTTACCGATGCTGAATCTTGTGAAATTAATGCCGCTTTGCTGAATCTTGTCATGAAAGATCCGTTTTCCGGCCTTCCTAGTGAAGATGCCGCTACCCATCTAAATAGATTCGTTGATTTCTGTGATATGCAAAAGAAGAAATATGTGGACAACGATATTGTTAAGTTGAAGCTATTTCCTTTTTCGCTTAGAGATCGTGCTAAAGCTTGGTTTTCGTCTTTGCCTAAAAATAGTATTGATTCTTGCAACAAGTGCAAAGAAGCTTTTATCTCTAAGTATTTTCCTCCCGCTAAGATCATCTCCCTTAGAAACGATATTATGAATTTTAAACAAATTGATCATGAACATGTTGGACAAGCTTGGGAGAGGATGAAATTAATGATACGTAATTGCCCTACTCATGGTTTGAATTTGTGGATGATTATACAAATTTTTTATGCCGGATTGAATTTTGCTTCTAGAAATCTTTTAGATTCGGCCGCGGGAGGCACTTTTATGGAAATCACTTTAGGAGAAGCTGCTAAACTCCTAGATAATATTATGGTCAATTATTCTCCATGGCATACTGAAAGATCTACTAATAAAAAGGTGCATGCGATAGAAGAAATTAATATTTGGAGTGGAAAGATGGATGAACTTATGAAATTATTTGCTAGTAAAAGTGTTTCTTCTGATCCTAATGATATGACCTTGTCTACTTTGATTGAGAATAATAATGAATCTATGGATGTAAATTTTGTTGGTAGGAATAATTTTGGTAACAACGCGTATAGAGGAAATTTTAATCCTAGGCCTTATCCTAGTAATCCCTCTAATAATTATGATAATTCCTACAACAATTCTTATGGAAATTATAATAAGATGCCCTCTCATTTTGAATCTAATATTAAAGAACTTATTACTTCACAAAAGAATTTCAATGCTTTATTTGAAGAAAAATTGCTTAAGATTGATGAGTTTGCTAGGAACGTTGATAGAATTTCTCTTGATGTTGATTCTTTGAAACTTAGATCTATTCCTCCTAAGCGTGATATCAATGAGTCTCTCAAAGCCATGAGAATTTCCATTGATGAGTGCAAAGAAAGAACCGCTAGGATGCGTGCTAAGAAAGATGCCTTTATAAGAGCGTGTTCTTCTAGTTCCTATGAAAATAAAGATGAAGATCTAAAAGTTATTGATGTGTCCCCTATTAAATCTTTGTTTTTCAATATGAATCTTGATAATGATGGGACTGAATATGATCCACCTTTACCTAGAAGGCGTTCCAAAAATTCAGAGTTTTTAGATCTGGATGCTAAATTTGATGAAAGTGGGACTGAAGAAATTAAAACCCTAGATGTTTCTAAACCCACTATTTTGGATTTCAAGGAATTTAATTATGAACATTGCTCTTTGATTGATTGTATTTCCTTGTTGCAATCTGTGCTAAATTTTCCTCATGCTTATAGTCAAAATAAAGCGTTTACTAAACATATCGTTGATGCCTTGATGCAATCTTATGAAGAAAAACTTGAGTTGGAAGTTTCTATCCCTAGAAAAATTTATGATGAGTGGGAACCAACTATTAAAATTAAGATTAAAGATCATGAGTTCTATGCTTTATGTGATTTGGGTGCTAGTGTTTCCACGATTCCAAAGACTTTGTGTGATTTGTTAGGTTTCGTGATTTTGATGATTGCTCTTTAAACTTGCACCTTGCGGATTCCACTATTAAGAAACCAATGGGAAGAATCAATGATGTTCTTATTGTCGCAAATAGGAATTATGTGCCCGTAGATTTTATTGTTCTTGACATAGATTGCAATCCTTCATGTCCTATTATCCTTGGTAGACATTTCCTTAGAACAATTGGTGCAATTATTGATATGAAGGAAGGAAATATTAGATTCCAATTTCCGTTAAGGAAAAGGCATGGAAAACTTTCCTAGAAAGAAAATTAAATTACCTTATGAATCTATTATGAGATCCACTTATGTATTGCCTACCAAAGATGGCAATACCTAGATCTATCCTTGCTTTTTATACCTAGCTAGGGGCGTTAAACGATAGCGCTTGTTGGGAGGCAACCCAATTTTATTTTTATTCCTTGCTTTTTGCTCCTGTTTAGTAATAAATAATTTACCTAGCCTCTGTTTTGGTTGTGTTTTTTGTGTTTAATTAGTGTTTGTTCCAAGTAGAACCGTTGGGAAGACTTGGGGAAAGTCTTGATATCTTGCTGTAAAAAACAGAAACTTTAGCGCTCACGAGAACTGCTGCCATTTTTATTTGGAAAGTGATATTTAGTTAATTATTTTTGCAGATGATTAATATATAAATTACTCACGTCCAGAAATTTATTTTAGAATTTGTGGGGTTCCAGATCTTGCTTTAGTTACAGATTACTACAGATTGTTCTGTTTTGGACAGATTCTGTTTTTCGTGTGTTGTTTGCTTATTTTGATGAATCTATGGCTAGTAAAATAGTTTATAAACCATAGAGAAGTTGGAATACAGTAGGTTTAACACCAATATAAATAAATAATGAGTTCATTACAGTACCTTGAAGTGGTCTTTTGTTTTCTTTCGCTAACGGAGCTCACGAGATTTTCTACTTTAAGTTTTGTGTTGTGAAGTTTTCAAGTTTTGGGTAAAGATTTGATGGATTATAGAACAAGGAGTGGCAAGAGGCTAATCTTGGGGATGCCCATGGCACCCCCAAGATAATCTAAGGACACCTAAAATCCAAAGCTTGGGGATGCCCCGGAAGGCATCCCCTCTTTCGTCTACTACCATCGGTAACTTTACTTGGAGCTATATTTTTACTCACCACATGATATGTGTTTTGCTTGGAGCGTCTTGTATGATTTGAGTCTTTGCTTTTTAGTTTACCACAATCATACTTGCTGTACACACCTTTTAAGAGAGCCATACATGATTTGGAATTTGTTAGAATACTCTATGTGCTTCACTTATACCTTTTGAGTTATATAGTTTTGCTCTAGTACTTCACTTATATCTTTTAGAGCACGGTGGTGGATTTGTTTTATAGAAACTATTGATCTCTCATGCTTCACTTAGATTATTTTGAGAGTCTTAAATAGCATGGTAATTTTCTTAAATAATCCTAATATGCTAGGTATTCAAGATTAGTAAAAAAATTCTTATGAGTGTTTTGAATACTAAGAGAAGTTTGATACTTGACGATTGTTTTGAGATATGGAGGTAATAATATCAAAGTCGTGCTAGTTGAGTACTTTTGAATTTGAGAAATGCTGTGTTGAAGTTTGCAAGTCCTGTAGCATGCACATATGGTAAACGTTATGTAACAAATTTGAAACATGAGGTGTTCTTTGATTTTCCTCCTTATGAGTGGCGGTCGAGGACGAGCGATGGTCTTTTCCTACCAATCTGTCCCCCTAGGAGCATGCACGTAGTGCTTGGTTTTTTATGACTTGTAGATTTTTGCAATAAGTATGTGAGTTCTTTATGACTAATGTTGAGTCCATGGATTATACGCACTCTCACCCTTCCATCATTGCTAGCCTCTTCGGTATCGTGCATTGCCCTTTCTCACATTGAGAGTTGGTGCAAACTTCGCCGGTGCATCCAAACCCCGTGATATGATACGCTCTTTCACACATAAACCTCCTTATATCTTCCTAAAAACATCCACCATACCTACCTATTATGGCATTTCCATAGCCATTCCGAGATATATTGCCATGCAACTTTCCACCGTTCTGTTTATCATGACACATTCATCATTGTCATATTGCTTAGCATGATCATGTAGTTGACAGTATTTTTGGCAAAGCCACCGTTCATAATTCTTTCATACATGTCACTCTTGGTTCATTGCATATCCCGGTACACCTCCGGAGGCATTCATATAGAGTCATCTTTTGTTCTAGCATCGAGTTGTAATCAATGAGTTGTAAATAAATAGAAGTGTGATGATCATCATTTTCTAGAGCATTGTCCCAAGTGAGGAATTAAAAAAAGGGAGAGAAAGGCCATAAAAAAAGAAGAGAAGGCAAAAAAATAGAGAGAGAAGGGACAATGCTACTATCCTTTGCCACACTTGTGCTTCAAAGTAGCACCATAATCATCATGATAGAGAGTCTCTTGTTTTGTCACTTTCATATACTAGTGGGAATTTTTCATTATAGAACTTGGCTTGTATGTTCCAACAATGGGCCTCCTCAAGTGCCCTAGGTCTTCGTGAGCAAGCAAGTTGGATGCACACCCACTTAGTTTCTTTTGTTGAGATTTCATACATTTATAGCTCTAGTGCATCCGTTGCATGGGAATCCCTTCTCCTTGTATTAACATCAATCGATGGGCATCTCCATAGCCCATTGATTAGCCTCATTGATGTGAGACTTTCTTCTTTTTTGTCTTCTCCACATAACCCCCATCATCATATTCTATTCCACCCATAGTGCTATGTCCATGGCTCGCGCTCATATATTGCGTGAAAGTTTATAGGTTTGAGATTACTAAAGTATGAAACAATTGCTTGGCTTGTCATCAGGGTTGTGCATGATGACAGCATTCTTGTGTGACGAAAATGGAGCATGACTAAACTATATGATTTTGTAGGGATGAACTTTCTTTGGCCATGTTATTTTGAGAAGACATAGTTGCTTAGTTAGTATGCTTGAAGTATTATTATTTTTATGTCAATATGAACTTTTATCTTGAATGTTTCGGATCTGAATATTCATACCACAATTAAGAAGAATTACATTAAAATTATGCCAAGTAGCATTCCGCATCAAAAATTCTGTTTTTATCATTTACCTACTCGAGGACGAGCAGGAATTAAGCTTGGGGATGCTTGATACGTCTCCAACGTATCTATAATTTTTGATTGCTCCATGCTATATTATCTACCATTTTGGACATTATTGGGCTTTATTATCCACTTTTATATTATTTTTGGAACTAACCTATTAACCGGAGACCCAGCCCAGAATTGCTGTTTTTTTTGCCTATTTTAGGGTTTCGAAGAAAAGGAATATCAAATGGAGTCCAAACGGAATGAAACCATCGGGAACGTGATTTTCTCACCGAACATGATCAAGGAGACTTGGACCCTACGTCAAGAAATAAAGGAGGAGGCCACGAGGTAGGGGGCGCGCCTACCCCCAGGCGCGCCTTCCACCCTCGTGGGCCCCCTGTTGCGCCACCGACATACTCCTTCCTCCTATATATACCTACGTACCCCCAAACAGTCAGATACGGAGCGAAAACCCTAATTCCACCGTCGTGACTTTCTGTATCCACAAGATCCCATCTTGGGGCCTATTCCGGAGCTCCACCGGAGGGGGCATCCATCACGGAGGGGTTCTACATCAACACCATAGCCCCTTCGATGAAGTGTGAGTAGTTTACGTCAGACCTTCGGGTCCATAGTTATTAGCTAGATGGCTTCTTCTCTCTTTTTGGATCTCAATACAATGTTCTCCCCCTCTCTTGTGGAGATCTATTCGATGTAATCTTCTTTTTGCGGTGTGTTTGTTGAGACCGATGAATTGTGGGTTTATGATCAAGATTATCTATGAACAATATTTGAATCTTCTCTGAATTCTTTTCTGTATGATTGGTTATCTTTGCAAGTCTCTTCGAATTATCAGTTTGGTTTGACCTACTAGATTGATCTTTCTTGCAATGGGAGAAGTGCTTAGCTTTGGGTTCAATCTTGTGGTGTCCTTTCCCAGTGACAGTAGGGGCAGCAAGGCACGTATTGTATTGTTGCCATCGAGGATAACAAGATGGAGTTTTTATCATATTGCATGAATTTATCCCTCTACATCATGTCATCTTGCTTAAGGCGTTACTCTGTTTTCATTAACTTAATACTCTAGATGCATGCTGGATAGCGGTCGATGAGTGGAGTAATAGTAGTAGATGCAGGCAGGAGTCGGTCTACTAGTCTCGGACGTGATGCCTATATACCTGATCATACCTAGATATTCTCATAACTATGCTCAATTCTGTCAATTGCTCAACAGTAATTCGTTCACCCATCGTAAAATACTTATGCTCTTGAGAGAAGCCACTAGTGAAACCTATGGCCCTCGGGTCTATCTTCATCATATTAATATTTCAATATTTAGTTATTTCCTTTGCTTTTATTTTACTTTGCATCTTTATCACAAAAATACCAAAAATATTATCTTATCATATCTATCAGATCTCACTCTCGTAAGTGACCGTGAAGGGATTGGCAACCCCTTATCGCGTTGGTTGCGAGGAGTTATTTGTTTTGTGCAGGTACTAGGGACTCGCGCGTAGCCTCCTACTGGATTGATACCTTGGTTCTCAAAAACTGAGGGAAATACTTACGCTACTTTGCTGCATCATCCTTTCCTCTTCAAGGAAATCCAACGCAGTGCTCAAGAGGTAGCATTTACTAATGATGAGAAAACTCGCTACTATTATATCCTTAAATTATTTCCGTTCTTATTAAAGGGTGATGCTAAGATATGGTTTAATTCTCTTGATCCTGGTTGTGTGCGTAGTCCCCAAGATATGATTTATTACTTCTGTGCTAAATATTTCCCCGCTCATAAGAAACAAGCTGCTTTAAGCGAAATATATAATTTTGTGAAAATTGAAGAAGAGAGTCTCCGACAAGCTTGGGGGAGGCTTCTCCAATTGCTTAATGCTTTGCCTGATCATCCTCTCAAGAAAAATGAAATACTTGATATCTTTTATAATGGACTAACTGATGCTTCCAGAGATTACCTGGATAGTTGTGTTGGTTTTGTTTTCAGGGAAAGAACACCGAATGAAGCTGAAATTCTATTGAATAATATGTTGACAAATGAAAATAATTGGACACTCCCTGAGCCTATTCCTAAACCAACTCCGAAGAAAAGGGGTGTTCTATTTCTCAGTCCTGAAGATATGCAAGAGGCAAAGAAATCCATGAAAGAAAATGGTATTAAAGCTGAAGATGTTAAGAATTTACCTCCTATTGAAGAAATACATGGTCTTAATTTACCTCCTGTTGAAGAAATATATGATTTTAATCCATCACCTATTGAAGAAACACATGGTCTTGATAACCCAACACAGGTAGTAAAGGTAAATTCTCTCTATAGATATGATAAAGCTGAAATCCCATTCACCAAGTTTGCTAGCCCATGCTTAGATGAGTTTGATAAATTTATGGTTAAGAAAGAAGACTTCAATGCTTATTTTGGTAGAGAATTAAAACCCAGTGCTGATATGCTTGAACACTTGGGCGATTATATGGCTAATGTCAAAGGTGAACTTAAACTTATTAGTAAACATGCTTCTATGGTTACCACTCAAGTAGAACAAGTACTTAAGGCTCAAAATGATTTGCTCAATGAATTGAATAGTAAGAATAAGGACTATGCTGTTAGAGTGGCTACTAGAACTGATAAAATGACTCAGGAACCTTTGTATCCTGAAGGCCACCCTAAGAGAATTGAGCAAGATTCTCAGAGAAATAATATAGATGCACCTAGTCCTTGTAAAAGGAAGAAAAAGAAAACTGATAGGACTTTGCATGCTTCTAGTGAACCTATTGCTGAACCACCTGAGAATCCAAATGATATGTCTATTTCTGATGCTGAAACACAATCTGGTAATGAACATGAACCTAGTGATAATGTAAATGATAATGTTCATGTTGATGCTCAACCTAGTAATGATAATGATATAGAAATTGAAACTGATGTTGATCTTGATAACCCACAATCAAAGAATCAATGTTATGATAAGAAAGACTTTGTTGCTAGGAAACACGGTAACAAAAGATAGCCTTGGGTTCAGAAACCCATGCCTTTTCCTCCCAAACCATCCAAGAAAAAGGATGATGAGGATTTTGAGCGCTTTGCTGAAATGATTAGACCTATCTTTTTGCGTATGCGATTAACTGATATGCTCAAAATGAATCCTTATGCTAAGTATATGAAAGAAATTGTTACTAATAAAAGAAAGATACCGGAAGCTGAAATTTCCACCATGCTTGCTAATTACACTTTTAAGGGTGGAATACCTAAGAAGTTAGGAGATCCAGGAGTACCCACTATACCATGCTCCATTAAAATAAATTATGTTAAAACTGCTTTATGTGATCTTGGAGCCGGTGTTAGTGTTATGCCTCTTTCTTTATATCGTAGACTTGATTTGAATAAGTTGACACCTACTGAAATATCTTTGCAAATGGCTGATAAATCAACTGCTATACCTGTCGGTATTTGCGAGGATGTGCCTGTTGTGGTTGCAAACGTTACTATTTTAACAGACTTTGTTATTCTTGATATTCCCAAGGACGATAGTATGTCTATTATTCTTGGAATACCCTTTTTGAATACTGCAGGGGTTGTTATTGATTGCACCAAAGGCAATGTCACTTTTCATGTTAATGGTAATGAGCATACGGTACACTTTCCGAGGAAACAACCTCAAGTCCACAGTATCAATTCTATTGGAAAAATTGAAGGAAATATGCCCTAGAGGCAATAATAAAGTTATTATTTATTTCCTTATTTCATGATAAATGTTTATTATTCATGCTAGAATTGTATTATCCAGAAACATAATACTTGTGTGAATACATAGACAAACTAAACATCACTAGTATGCCTCTACTTGACTAGCTCGTTAATCAAAGATGGTTATGTTTCCTAACCATAGACATTTGTTGTCATTTGATTAACGGGATCACATTATTAGGAGAATGATGTGATTGACATGACCCATTCCATTAGCTTAGCACCCGATCGTTTAGTATGTTGATATTGCTTTCTTCATGACTTATACATGTTCCTATGACTATGAGATTATGCAACTCCCGCTTGCCAAACGTCACAACGTAACTGGGTGATTATAAAGGAGCTCTGCAGGTGTCCCCAAAGGTGAATGTTGGGTTGGCGTATTTCGAGATTAGGATTTGTCACTCCGATTGTCGGAGAGGTATCTCTGGGCCCTCTCGGTAATGCACGTCACATAAGCCTTGCAAGCATTACAACTAATGAGTTAGTTGCGAGATGATGTATTACGAAATGAGTAAAGAGACTTGCCGGTATCGAGATTGAACTAGGTATTGAGATACCGACGATCGAATATCGGGCAAGTAACATACCGATGACAAAGGGAATAAAGTATGTTGTTATGCGGTCTGACCGATAAAGATCTTCGTAGAATATGTAGGAGCCAATATGAGCATCCAGGTTCCGCTATTGGTTATTGACCGGAGACGTGTCTCAGTCATGTCTACATTGTTCTCGAACCCGTAGGGTCCGCACGCTTAAGGTTTCGATGACAGTTATATTATGAGTTTATGCTTTTCGATGTACCGAAGTTTGTTCGGAGTCCCGGATGTGATCACGGACATGACGAGGAGTATCGAAATGGTCGAGACATAAAGATTGATATATTGGAAGCCTATATTTGGATATCGGAAGTGTTCCGGGTGAAATCGGGATTTTACCGGAGTACCGGGAGGTTACCGGAACCCCCCGGGAGGTATATGGGCCTTAGTGGGATTTAGTGGAAGATAGGAGAGGTTGTTGGAAATATGCCATAGAGGAAATAATAAAAGCATTATTATTATATTTCCTTGTTCGTGATAATTGTCTTTATTCATGCTATAATTGTGTTATCCGGAAATCGTAATACATGTGTGAATAACAAACACCAACATGTCCCTAGTGAGCCTCTAGTTGACTAGCTCGTTGATCAACAGATAGTCATGGTTTCTTGACTATGGACATTGGATGTCATTGATAACGAGATCACATCATTAGGAGAATGATGTGATGGACAAGACCCAATCCTAAACATAGCACAAGATCGTATAGTTCGTTTGCTAGAGTTTTCCAATGTCAAGTATCTTTTCCTTAGACCATGAGATCGTGTAACTCCCGGATACCGTAGGAGTGCTTTGGGTATGCCAAACGTCACAACGTAACTGGGTGACTATAAAGGTAGACTACGGGTATCTCCGAAAGTGTCTGTTGGGTGACATGGATCAAGACTGGGATTTGTCACTCCGTATGACGGAGAGGTATCACTGGGCCCACTCGGTAATGCATCATCATAATGAGCTCAAAGTGAACAAGTGTCTGGTCACGGGATCATGCATTACGGTACGAGTAAAGTGACTTGCCGGTAACGAGATTGAACGAGGTATTGGGATACCGACGATCGAATCTCGGGCAAGTAACATATCGATTGACAAAGGGAATTGCATACGGGGTTGATTGAATCCTCGACATCGTGGTTGATCCGATGAGATCATCGTGGAGCATGTGGGAGCCAACATGGGTATCCAGATCCCGCTGTTGGTTATTGACCGGAGAATCGTCTCGGTCATGTCTGCTTGTCTCCCGAACCCGTAGGGTCTACACACTTAAGGTTCGGTGACGCTAGGGTTGTGAAGATATGTATATGCAGTGACCCGAATGTTGTTCGGAGTCCCGGATGAGATCCCGGACGTCACGAGGAGTTCCGGAATGGTCCGGAGGTAAAGAATTATGTATAGGAAGTGCTGTTTCGGCCATCGGGACAAGTTTCGGGGTTACCGGTATTGTACCGGGACCACCGGAAGGGTCCCGGGGGTCCACCGGGTGGGGCCACCTATCCCGGAGGGCCCCATGGGCTGAAATAGGAGGGAACCCAGCCCATAGTGGGCTGGGGCGCCACCCCCTATAGGCCCATGCGCCTAGGGTTTCCACCAAGGAAGAGTCCAAGTGGTGGAAGGCACCCCTAGGTGCCTTGGGGGGGAGGGAAACCTCCCCTTGGCCGCCGGCCCCCCTAGTAGATGCCATCTACTAGGGCCGGCGCCCCCCTGGCACCCCTATATATAGTGAGGGAGAGGAGGGACTTCATACCCCAGCCCCTGGCGCCTCCCTCTCTCCCCGTTACGTCTCCTTTTCGTAGTATAGGCGAAGCCCTACTACTGTGACGCCCTGCATCCACCACCACGCCGTCGTGCTGCTGGATCTTCATCAACCTCTCCTTCTCCCTTGCTGGATCAAGAAGGAGGAGACGTCTCCCGTCCCGTACGTGTGTTGAACGCGGAGGTGCCGTCCGTTCGGCGCTGGTCGTCGGTGATTTGGATCACGTCGAGTACGACTACATCATCACCGTTCTTTTGAACGCTTCCGTGCGCGATCTACAAAGGTATGTAGATGCATCCGATAGCTCGTTGCTAGTTGAACTCCTAGATGATCTTGGTGAAACGAGTAGGAAAATTTTTGTTTTCTGCAACGTTCCCCAACAGTGGCATCATGAGCTAGGTCTATGCGTAGTTCTTCTTGCGCGAGTAGAACACAATTTGTTGTGGGCGTAGATTTGTCAACTTTCTTGCCGTTACTAGTCTTTTCTTGCTTCAGCGGCATTGTGGGATGAAGCGGGCCCGGACCAACCTTACACGTACGCTTACGTGAGACCGGTTCCACCGACTAACATGCACTAGTTGCATAAGGTGGCTGGCGGGTGTCTGTCTCTCCCACTTTAGTTGGAGCGGATTCGATGAACAGGGTCCTTATGAAGGGTAAATAGAAGTTGACAAATCACGTTGTGGCTTTAACGTAGGTAAGAAGACGTTCTTGCTAGAACCCTAATTGCAGCCACGTAAAACTTGCAACAACAATTAGAGGACGTCTAACTTGTTTTTGCAGCAAGTGGTTTGTGATATGATATGGCCAAAGTTGTGATGAATGATGAATGATCTATATGTGATGTATGAGATGTTCATGCTATTGTAATAGGAATCACGACTTGCATGTCGATGAGTATGACAACCGGCAGGAGCCATAGGAGTTGTCTTTATTCTTTTATATGACCTGCGTGTCATTGAGAAACGCCATGTAAATTACTTTACTTTATTGCTAAACGCGTTAGCCATAGTAGTAGAAGTAATAGTTGGCGAGCAACTTCATGGAGACACGATGATGGAGATCATGATGATGGAGATCATGGTGTCAAGCCGGTGACAAGATGATCATGGAGCCCCAAGATGGAGATCAAAGGAGCTATGTGATATTGGCCATATCATGTCACGTTTATTATTTGATTGCATGTGATGTTTATCATGTTTTTGCATCTTGATTACTTAGAACGACGGTAGTAAATAAGATGATCCCTCATAACAATATCAAGAAGTGTTCTCCCCTAACTGTGCACCGTTGCTAAAGTTCGTCGTTTCTAAGCACGCCGTGATGATCGGGTGTGATGGATCCTTACGTTCACATACAACGGGTGTAAGACAGTTTTACACATGCAAAACACTTAGGGTTAACTTGATGAGCCTAGCATGTGTATAGACATGGCCTCGGAACACAGAAGACCGAAAGGTCGAGCATGAGTCGTATAGAAGATACGATCAACATGAAGATGTTCACCGACGTTGACTAGTCCGTCTCACGTGATGATCGGACACGGTCTAGTTAACTCGGATCATGTAATACTTAGATGACTAGAGGGATGTCTAATCTAAGTGGGAGTTCATTAATAATTGGAGTTCATTAATAATTTGATTAGATGAAATTAATTATCATGAACTTAGTCTAAAATCTTTGCAATATGTCTTGTAGATCAAATGGCCAACGTAGTCCTCAACTTCAACGCGTTCCTAGAGAAAACCAAGCTAAAAGACGATGGCAGCAACTATACGGACTGGGTCCGGAACCTGAGGATCATCCTCATAGCTGCCAAGAAAGATTATGTCCTACAAGCACCGCTAGGTGAAGCTCCCGTCCCACAGAACCAAGACATTATGAACGCTTGGCAGACACGTGTTGACGACTACTCCCTCGTTCAGTGCGGCATGCTTTACAGCTTAGAGCCGGGGCTCCAAAAGCGTTTTGAGAGACATGGAGCATATGAGATGTTCAAAGAGCTGAAAATGGTTTTTCAAGCTCATGCCCGGATCGAGAGATATGAAGTCTCCGATAAGTTCTTCAGCTGTAAGATGGAGGAAAATAGTTCTGTCAGTGAGCACATACTCACTATGTCTGGGTTACATAACCGCTTGTCTCAGCTGGGAGTTAATCTCCCGGATTATGCGGTCATTGACAGAATCCTCCAGTCGCTTCCACCAAGCTACAAGAGCTTCGTGATGAACTTCAACATGCAGGGGATGCAAAAGACCATTCCTGAGTTGTTCTCAATGCTGAAATCAGCGGAGGTAGAAGTCAAGAAGGAACATCAAGTGTTGATGGTCAATAAAACCACTAAGTTCAAGAAAGGCAAGGGTAAAAAGAACTTCAAGAAGGACGGCAAGGAGGTTGCCGCGCCCGGCAAGCAAGCTGCCGGGAAGAAGCCAAAGAATGGACCCAAGCCCGAGACTGAGTGCTTTTATTGCAAAGGGAAAGGTCACTGGAAGCGGAACTGCCCTAAATACTTAGCGGATAAGAAGGCCGGCAACACCAAAGGTATATTTGATATACATGTAATTGATGTGTACCTTACCAGTACTCGTAGTGACTCATGGGTATTTGATACCGGTGCCGTTCCTCATATTTGTAACTCACAGCAGGAGCTGCGGAATAAACGGAGACTGGCGAAGGACGAGGTGACGATGCGCGTCGGGAATGGTTCCAAGGTTGATGTGATCGCCGTCGGCACGCTGCCTCTACATTTACCTACGGGATTAGTTTTAAACCTCAATAACTGTTATTTAGTGCCAGCTTTGAGCATGAACATTGTATCGGGATCTCGTTTAATTCGAGATGGCTACTCATTTAAATCTGAGAATAATGGTTGTTCCATTTATATGAGAGATATGTTTTATGGTCATGCTCCTATGGTAAATGGTTTATTCTTAATGAATCTCGAGCGTATTACTACACATGTTCATAATGTGAGTACCAAAAGATGTAAGGTTGATAATGATAGTCCCACATACTTGTGGCACTGCCGCCTTGGTCACATAGGTGTCAAACACATGAAGAAGCTCCATGCAGATGGACTTTTAGAGTCTCTTGATTATGAATCATTTGACACGTGTGAACCATGCCTCATGGGTAAGATGACCAAGACTCCGTTCTCAGGAACAATGGAGCGAGCAACCAACTTATTGGAAATCATACATACTGATGTGTGCGGTCCAATGAGTGTTGAGGCTCGCGGTGGCTATCGTTATGTTCTCACCCTCACTGATGACTTGAGTAGATATGGGTATATCTACTTAATGAAACACAAGTCTGAAACCTTTGAAAAGTTCAAGGAATTTCAGAGTGAGGTTGAAAATCAACGTGACAGGAAAATCAAGTTTCTACGATCAGATCGTGGAGGAGAATACTTGAGTCACGAATTTGGCACACACTTAAGAAAATGTGGAATAGTTTCACAACTCACGCCGCCTGGAACACCTCAGCGTAACGGTGTGTCCGAACGTCGTAATCGCACTCTATTGGATATGGTGCGGTCTATGATGTCTCTTACTGATTTACCGCTATCTTTTTGGGGCTATGCTTTAGAGACTGCTGCATTCACTTTAAATAGGGCTCCGTCGAAATCCGTTGAGACGACACCGTATGAATTATGGTTTGGGAAGAAACCTAAGCTGTCGTTTCTAAAAGTTTGGGGATGCGATGCTTATGTCAAGAAACTTCAACCTGAAAAGCTCGAACCCAAGTCGGAAAAATGCGTCTTCATAGGATACCCTAAAGAAACTATTGGGTATACCTTCTACCTCAGATCCGAAGGCAAGATCTTTGTTGCCAAGAACGGACTCTTTCTGGAGAAAGAGTTTCTCTCGAAAGAAGTAAGTGGGAGGAAAGTAGAGCTTGATGAAGTATTACCTCTTGAGCCGGAAAATGGCGCAACTCAAGAAAATGTTCCTGAGGTGCCAGCACCGACTAGAGAGGAAGTTAATGATAATGATCAAGATACTTCTGATCAAGCTCCTACTGAAATTCGAAGGTCCACTAGGACACGTTCTGCACCAGAGTGGTACGGCAACCCTGTCTTGGAAATCATGTTGTTAGACAACGGTGAACCTTCAAACTATGAAGAAGCAATGGCGGGCCCGGATTCCGACAAATGGCTAGAAGCCATGAAATCCGAGATAGGATCCATGTATGAAAACGAAGTATGGACTTTGACTGATTTGCCCGTTGAACGGCGAGCCATAGAAAATAAATGGATCTTTAAGAAGAAGACAGACGCGGATGGTAATGTGACCATCTATAAAGCTCGGCTTGTCGCTAAAGGTTATCGACAAGTTCAAGGGGTTGACTACGATGAGACTTTCTCACCGGTAGCGAAGCTGAAGTCCGTCCGAATCATGTTAGCGATTGCCGCATTCTATGATTATGAAATATGGCAAATGGACGTCAAAACGGCATTCCTTAATGGTTTCCTTAAGGAAGAATTGTATATGATGCAGCCGGAAGGTTTTGTCGATCCTAAGAATGCTGACAAAGTGTGCAAGCTCCAACGCTCAATTTATGGGCTGGTGCAAGCATCTCGGAGTTGGAACATTCACTTTGATGAGATGATCAAAGCGTTTGGGTTTACACAGACTTATGGAGAAGCCTGCGTTTACAAGAAAGTGAGTGGGAGCTCTGTAGCATTTCTCATATTATATGTAGATGACATACTTTTGATGGGAAATGATATAGAACTCTTGGACAACATCAAGGCCTACTTGAATAAGAGTTTTTCAATGAAAGACCTTGGAGAAGCTGCTTATATATTAGGCATCAAAATCTATAGAGATAGATCGAGACACCTCATAGGTCTTTCACAAAGCACATACCTTGATAAGATATTGAAGAAGTTCAATATGGATCATTCTAAGAAGGGGTTCTTACCTGTATTACAAGGTGTGAAATTGAGTTCAGCTCAATGTCCGACCACGGCAGAAGATATAGAAGAGGTGAGTGTCATCCCCTATGCCTCGGCCATAGGGTCTATTATGTATGCCATGTTGTGTACCAGACCTGATGTAAACCTTGCCGTAAGTTTGGTAGGTAGGTACCAAAGTAATCCCGGCAAGGAACACTAGACAGCGGTCAAGAATATCCTGAAGTACCTGAAAAGGACTAAGGAAATGTTTCTCGTTTATGGAGGTGACGAAGAGCTCGTCGTAAAGGGTTACATCGACGCTAGCTTCGACACAGATTTGGATGACTCTAAGTCACAAACCAGATACGTGTATATTTTGAATGGTGGGGCAGTAAGCTGGTGCAGTTGCAAGCAAGGCGTCGTGGCGGGATCTACATGTGAAGCGGAGTACATGGCAGCCTCGGAGGCAGCACATGAAGCAATATGGGTGAAGGAGTTCATCACCGACCTAGGAGTCATACCCAATGCGTCGGGGCCGATCAAGCTCTTCTGTGACAACACTGGAGCTATTGCTCTTGCCAAGGAGCCCAGGTTTCACAAGAAGACAAGGCACATCAAGCGTCGCTTCAACTCCATTCGTGAAAATGTTCAAGATGGAGACATAGAGATTTGTAAAGTACATACGGACCTGAATATAGCAGATCCGTTGACTAAACCTCTCCCTAGAGCAAAACATGATCAACACCAGAATTCCATGGGTGTTCGATTCATCACAATGTAACTAGATTATTGACTCTAGTGCAAGTGGGAGACTGTTGGAAATATGCCCTAGAGGCAATAATAAAAGCATTATTATTATATTTCCTTGTTCGTGATAATTGTCTTTATTCATGCTATAATTGTGTTATCCGGAAATCGTAATACATGTGTGAATAACAGACACCAACATGTCCCTAGTGAGCCTCTAGTTGACTAGCTCGTTGATCAACAGATAGTCATGGTTTCCTAACTATGGACATTGGATGTCATTGATAACGAGATCACATCATTAGGAGAATGATGTGATGGACAAGACCCAATCCTAAACATAGCACAAGATCGTATAGTTCGTTTGCTAGAGTTTTCCAATGTCAAGTATATTTTCCTTAGACCATGAGATCGTGTAACTCCCGGATACCGTAGGAGTGCTTTGGGTATGCCAAATGTCACAACGTAACTGGGTGACTATAAAGGTAGACTACGGGTATCTCCGAAAGTGTCTGTTGGGTGACATGGATCAAGACTGGGATTTGTCACTCTGTATGACGGAGAGGTATCACTGGGCCCACTCGGTAATGCATCATCATAATGAGCTCAAAGTGAACAAGTGTCTGGTCACGGGATCATGCATTACGGTACGGAGTAAAGTGACTTGCCGGTAACGAGATTGAACGAGGTATTGGGATACCGACGATCGAATCTCGGGCAAGTAACATATACCGATTGACAAAGGGAATTGCATACGGGGTTGATTGAATCCTCGACATCGTGGTTCATCCGATGAGATCATCGTGGAGCATGTGGGAGCCAACATGGGTATCCAGATCCCGCTGTTGGTTATTGACCGGAGAGTCGTCTCGGTCATGTCTGCTTGTCTCCCGAACCCGTAGGGTCTACACACTTAAGGTTCGGTGACGCTAGGGTTGTGAAGATATGTATATGCAGTAACCCGAATGTTGTTCGGAGTCCCGGATGAGATCCCGGACGTCACGAGGAGTTCCGGAATGGTCCGGAGGTAAAGAATTATATATAGGAAGTGCTGTTTCGGCCATCGGGACAAGTTTCGGGGTCCGGTATTGTACCGGGACCACCGGAGGGGTCCCGGGGGTCCACCGGGTGGGGCCACCTATCCCGGAGGGCCCCATGGGCTGAAATAGGAGGGAACCCAGCCCATAGTGGGCTGGGGCGCCACCCCCTATAGGCCCATGCGCCTAGGGTTTCCACCAAGGAAGAGTCCAAGTGGTGGAAGGCACCCCTAGTGCCTTGGGGGGAGGGGAAACCTCCCCTTGGCCGCCGCCCCCCCCCTAGTAGATCTCATCTACTAGGGCCGGCGCCCCACCTGGCACCCCTATATATAGTGGGGGGAGAGGAGGGATTTCATACCAGCCCCTGGCACCTCCCTCTCTCCCCGTTACGTCTCCTTTTCGTAGTATAGGCGAAGCCCTGCTACTGTGACGCCCTGCATCCACCACCACGCCGTCGTGCTGCTGGATCTTCATCAACCTCTCCTTCTCCCTTGCTGGATCAAGAAGGAGGAGACGTCTCCCGTCCCGTACGTGTGTTGAACGCGGAGGTGCCGTCCGTTCGGCGCTGGTCATCGGTGATTTGGATCACGTCGAGTACGACTACATCATCATCGTTCTTTTGAACGCTTCCGTGCGCGATCTACAAAGGTATGTAGATGCATCCGATAGCTCGTTGCTAGTTGAACTCCTAGATGATCTTGGTGAAACGAGTAGGAAATTTTTTGTTTTCTGCAACGTTCCCCAACAGAGGTGGCCAGGGCTGGGCCGCGCGCCGCTCCCCCCTAGTCCGAATAGGACAAGGAGAGGGGGGCGGCGCCCCCCTTCCTTCTCTCTCTCCTCTTTCCCCCTTCCCGAATCCTATTCCAACTAGGAAAGGGGGGGAATCC
Source organism: Triticum urartu (assembly GCF_003073215.2). Taxonomy (NCBI): domain Eukaryota; kingdom Viridiplantae; phylum Streptophyta; class Magnoliopsida; order Poales; family Poaceae; genus Triticum; species Triticum urartu. The sequence goes on along the minus strand of NC_053024.1, from coordinate 701,915,514 downwards.
TACTCCCGGTGGGAGTAGGACTCCTCCTGGCGCGCCCTCGTCCTGGCCGGCCGCACCCCCCCTTAATCCTTTATATACGGGGGCAGGGGGCACCCCTAGACACACAAGTTGATCCACGTGATCATATTCTTAGCCGTGTGTGGTGCCCCCTTCCACCATAATCCTTGATAATATTGTAGCGGTGCTTAGGCGAAGCCCTGCGACGGTAGTACATCAAGATCGTCATCACGCCGTCGTGCTGACGGAACTCTTCCCCGACACTTTGCTGGATTGGAGTCCGGGGATCGTCATCGAGCTGAACGTGTGCTAGAACTCGGAGGTGCCGTAGTTTCGGTGCTTGATCGGTCGGGCCGTGAAGACGTACGACTACATCAACCGTGTTGTGCTAACGCTCCGCTGTCGGTCTACAAGGGTACGTAGATCACACTCTCTCCTCTCGTTGCTATGCATCACCATGATCTTGCGTGTGCGTAGGAAAATTTTGAAATTACTATATTCCCCAACAGTGGTATCAGAGCCTAGGTTTTATGTGTTGATGTTATATGAACGAGTAGAACACAAGTGAGTTGTGGGTGATATAAGTCATACTGCTTACCAGCATGTCATACTTTGGTTCGACGGTATTGTTGGACGAAGCGGCCCGGACCGACATTACGCGTACGCTTACGCGAGACCGGTTCTCCCGACGTGCTTTGCACATAGGTGGCTTGCGGGTGACAGTTTCTCCAACTTTAGTTGAACCGAGTGTGACTACGCCTGGTCCTTGTTGAAGGTTAAAACATCACTAACTTGACAAAATATCATTGGGGTTTTGATGCGTAGGTAAGAACGGTTCTTGCTCAGCCCGTAGCAGCCACGTAAAACTTGCAACAACAAAGTAGAGGACGTCTAACTTGTTTTTGCAGGGCATGTTGTGATGTGATATGGTCAAGACATGATGCTAAATTTTATTGTATGAGATGATCATGTTTTGTAACACAGTTATCAGCAACTGGTAGGAGCCATATGGTTGTCGCTTTATGGTACGAAATTCAATCATCATGTAATTGCTTTACTTTATCACTAAGCGGTAGCGATAGTCGTGGAGGCAATAGTTGGCGTGATGAAAATGATGCTTCGATGGAGATCAAGGTGTCATGCTGGTGACGATGGTGATCATGACGGTGCTTTAGAGATAGAGATCAAAGGCACAAGATGATGATGGCCATATCATATCACTTATATTGATTGCATGTGATGTTTATCTTTTATGCATCTTATCTTGCTTTGATTGACGGTAGCATTATAAGATGATCTCTCACTAATTATCAAGAAGTGTTCTCCCTGAGTATGCACCGTTGCGAAAGTTCTTCGTGCTGAGACACCATGTGATGATCGGGTGTGATAGGCTCTACGTTCAAATACAACGGGTGCAAAACAGTTGCACACGCGGAATACTCAGGTTATACTTGACGAGCCAAGCATATACAGATATGGCCTCGGAACACGGAGACCGAAAGGTCGAGCGTGAATCATATAGTAGATATGATCAACATAGTGATGTTCACCAATGAAACTACTCCATCTCACGTGATGATCGGACATGGTTTAGTTGATTTGGATCACGTAATCACTTAGAGGATTAGAGGGATGTCTATCTAAGTGGGAGTTCTTTAAGTAATATGATTAATTGAACCTAAATTCATCATGAACTTAGTCCTGGTAGTATTTTGCAAATCATGTTGTAGATTAATAGCTCGCGTTTTTGCTTCCCTGTGTTTATTTTGATATGTTCCTAGAGAAAATTATGTTGAAAGATGTTAGTAGCAATGATGCGGATTGGATCCGTGATCTGAGGTTTATCCTCATTGCTGCACGGAAGAATTATGTCCTTGATGCACCGCTAGGTGACAGGCCTATTGCAGGAGCAGATGCAGACGTTATGAACGTTTGGCTAGCTCAATATGATGACTACTTGATAGCATTGTTGAGGAAATCGTTAACTGGTAACTGCTCGGTTGGCTGGCGAGTAGGGGATTAATAGGCTAATCGGCAAGTTAATCGGCCATTTAATCAATTAATCGGACAATTTATTAGTTTATCGGCTACTCGGTGACCCTATGAGTAGGGATTCATCGGCAAGTTAACTGGTTAATCAGATGAATTCTTGAACAGGGCCTGATAGTTTAGTGCGCCATGCTTAATGGCTTAGAATCGGGACTTCAAAGACGTTTTGAACATCATGGAACATATGAGATGTTCCAGGAGTTGAAGTTAATATTTCAAGAAAATACCCGAGTTGAGAGATATGAAGTCTCCAACAAGTTTTATGGCTAAAAGATGGAGGAGAATCGCTCAACTAGTGAGCATGTGCTCAGATTGTCTGGGTACTACAATTACTTGAATCAAGTGGGAGTTAATCTTCCAGATAAAATAGTGATTGACAGAATTCTCTAGTTGCCATCACCAAGTTAGTAGAACTTCGTGATGAACTATAATATGCAAGGGATAACAGAAACGATTCCCAAGCTCTTCGTGATGCTGAAATCAACGAAGGTAGAAATTGAGAAAAAACATCAAGTGTTGATGGTAGACAAGACCACTAGTTTCAAGAAAAGGGCAGAGGGAAGAAGGGGAACTTCAAGAAGAACAGCAAGCAAGTTGCTGCTCAAGTAAAGAAGCTCAAGTCTGGTCCTAAGCCTGAGACTAAGTGCTTCTACTGCAAAGGGACTGGTCAGTGGAAGCGGAACTACCCCAAGTGATTGGCGGATAAGAAGGATGGCAAAGTAAACATAAGTATATTTGATATACATGTTATTGATGTGTACTTTACTAGTGTTTATAGCAACCCCTCAGTATTTGATACTAGTTCAGTTGCTAAGATTAGTAACTCGAAACGGGAGTTGCAGAATAAACAGAGACTAGTTAAGGGTGAAGTGACGATGTGTGTTGGAAGTGGTTCCAAAATTGATATGATCATCATCGCACACTCCCTATACTTTCGGGATTAGTGTTGAACCTAAATAAGTGTTATTTGGTGTTTGCGTTGAGCATGAATATGATTTGATCATGTTTATTGTAATAAGGTTATTCATTTAAGTAAGAGAATAACTTGTTGTTCTGTTCACATGAATAAAACCTTATATGGTTACACACCCAATGAAAATAGTTCGTTGGATCTCGATCGTAGTGATACACATAAACATAATATTGAAACCAAAAGATGCAAAGTTCATAATGATGGTGCAAACTTATTTGTGGCACTGCCGTTTAGGTCATATTGGTGTGAAGCACATGAAGAAACTCCATGCTGATGGGCTTTTGGAATCACTTGATTATGAATCAGTTGATGCTTGCGAACCATGCCTTATGGGCAAGATGACTAAGACTCCGTTCTTCGAAACAATGGAGCGAGCAACAGATTTGTTGGAAATCATACATACTGATGTATGTGGTCCAACGAATATTGAGGCTCGCGACAGGTATCATTATTTTCTGTTCTTCACAGATAATTTGAGCAGATATGAGTATATCTACTTGATGAAACATAAGTCTGAAACATTTGAAAAGTTCAAAGAATTTCAGAGTGAAGTTGGAAAATCATCGTAACAAGAAAATAAAGTTTCTATGATATGATCATGGAGAAGAGTATTCGAGTTACGAGTTTGGTCTTCAGTTAAAACAATGTGAAATAGTTTCGCAACGCATGCCACCCGGAACACCACAGCATAATGGTGTGTCCGAACGTCGTAATCGTACTTTACTTGATATGGTGCGATCTATGATGTCTCTTACAGATTTAACGCTATCGTTTTGGGGTTATGCATTAGAGACATCTACATTCACGTTAAATAGGGCACCATCTAAATCCGTTTGAGATGACACCGTATGAACTATGGTTTAGCAAGAAACCTAAGCTGTCGTTTCTTAAAGTTTGAGGTTGCAATGCTTATGTGAAAAAGTTTCAACTTGATAAGCTCAAACCTAAATCGGAGAAGTGCGTCTTCATAGGATATCCAAAGGAAACTATTGGATACACCTTCTATCACAGATCCGAAGGCAAGACTTTTGTTGCTAAATTCAGAAACTTTCTAGAGAAGGAGTTTCTCTCGAAAGAAGTGAGTGGGAGGAAAGTAGAAAACTTGATAAGGTAATTGTACCTTCTCCCTTATTGGAAAGTAGTTCATCACAGAAATCTGTTCTTGTGACTACTACACCAATTAGTGAGGAAGCTAATGATGATGATCATGTAACTTCAGATCAAGTTACTACCGAATCTCGTAGGTAAACCAGAGTGAGATCCGCACCAGAGTGGTACGGTAATCCTGTTCTGGAAGTCATGTTACTAGACCATGACGAACTTGCGAACTATGAGGAAGCGATGATGAGCCCAGATTCCGCGAAATGGTTTGAGGCCATGAAATCTAAGATATGATCCATGTATAAGAACAAAGTATGGACTTTGATGGATTTGCCCGTTGATCGGCAAGCCATAGAAAATAAATGGATCTTTAAGAGGAAGACGGATGCTGATAGTAGTACTACTATCTACAAAGCTAGAATTGTCGCAAAAAGGTTTTCGACAAGTTCAAGGTGTTGATTACGATGAGATTTTCTCACTCGTATCGATGCTTAAAGTCTGTCCGAATCATGTTAGCAATTGCCGCATTTTATCTGGCAAATGGATAACAAAACTGCAATCCTTAATGGATTTCTTAAAGAAGAGTTGTATATGATGCAACCAGAAGGTTTTGTCAATCCTAAAGGTGTTAACAAAATATGCAAGCTCCAGCGATCCATCTATGGACTAGTACAAGCATCTCGGAGTTGGAATATACGCTTTGATGAGTTGATCAAAGCATATAGTTTTATACAGACTTGCGGTGAAGCCTGTATTTACAAGAAAGTGAGTGGGAGCACTACAGCATTTCTGATAAGTATATGTGAATGACATATTGTTGATCGGAAATAATGTAGAATTATTCTGCAAAGCATAAAAGAGTGTTTTGAAAGAAGTTTTTCAAAGAAAGACCTCTGTGAAGCTGCTTACATATTGAGCATCAAGATCTATAGAGATAGATCAAGACGCTTGATAAGTTTTTTCAATGAGTACGTACCTTGACAAGATTTTGAAGTAGTTCAAAATGGAACAGTCAAAGAAAGAGTTCTTGCCTGTGTAACAAGGTGTGAAATTGAGTAAGACTCAAAGCCCGACCACGGCAGAAGATAGAAAGAGAATGAAAGTCATTCCCTATGCCTCAATCATAGGTTCTATAAAATATGCCATGTTGTGTACCTATTGTATACCCTACACTGTTTTTGGCAAGGGAGTACAATAGTGATCTAGGAGTAGATCACTGGACATCGGTCAAAATTATCCTTAGTGGAATAAGGAAATATTTCTCAATTATGGTGGTGACAAAAGGTTCATCATAAAGAGTTACGTCGATACAAGCTTTGACACAGATCTGGATGACTCTAAGTCTCGATCTAGATACATATTGAAAGTGGGAGCAATTAGCTAGAGTAGCTCCATGCAGAGCATTGTTGACATAGATATTTGCAAAATACTTACGGGTCTGAATATGACAGACCCGTTGACTAAAATTATCTCACAAGCAAAACATGATCACACCTTAGTACTCTTTGGGTGTTAATCACATAGCAATGTGAACTAGATTACTGACTCTAGTAAACCTTTTTGGTGTTGGTCACATATCAATGTGAACTATGGGTGTTAATCACATAAAGATGTGAACTATTAATGTTAGATCACATGGCGATGTGAACTAGATTATTGACTCTAGTGCAAGTGGGAGACTGAAGGAAATATGCCCTAGAGGCAATAATAAAGTTATTATTTATTTCCTTATTTCATGATAAATGTTTATTATTCATGCTAGAATTGTATTATCCGGAAACATAATACTTGTGTGAATACATAGACAAACTAAACATCACTAGTATGCCTCTACTTGACCAGCTCGTTAATCAAAGATGGTTATGTTTCCTAACCATAGACATGTGTTGTCATTTGATTAACGGGATCACATTATTAGGAGAATGATGTGATTGACATGACCCATTCCATTAGCTTAGCACCCGATCGTTTAGCATGTTGCTATTGCTTTCTTCATGACTTATACATGTTCCTATGACTATGAGATTATGCAACTCCCGTTTGCCAGAGGAACACTTTCTGTGCTACCAAACATCACAATGTAACTGGGTGATTATAAAGGAGCTCTGCAGGTGTCTCCAAAGGTGAATGTTGGGTTGGCGTATTTTGAGATTAGGATTTGTCACTCCGATTGTCGGAGAGGTATCTCTGGGCCCTCTCGGTAATGCACGTCACATAAGCCTTGCAAGCATTACAACTAATGAGTTAGTTGCAAGATGATGTATTATGAAACGAGTAAAGAGACTTGCCGGTATCGAGATTGAACTAGGTATTGAGATACCGACGATCGAATCTCGGGCAAGTAACATACCGATGACAAAGGGAATAAAGTATGTTGTTATGCGGTCTGGCCGATAAAGATCTTCATAGAATATGTATGAGCCAATATGAGCATCCAGGTTCCGCTATTGGTTATTGACTGGAGACGTGTCTCGGTCATGTCTACATTGTTCTCGAACCCGTAGGGTCCGCACGCTTAAGGTTTCGATGACAGTTATATTATGAGTTTATGCTTTTTGATGTACCAAAGTTTGTTCGGAGTCCCGGATGTGATGACAGACATGACGAGGAGTCTCGAAATGGTCGAGACATAAAGATTGATATATTGGAAGCCTATATTTGGATATCGAAAGTGTTCCGGGTGAAATCGGGATTTTACCGGAGTACCGGGAGGTTACCGGAACCCCCGGCCGAGAGGTATATGGGCCTTAGTGGGATTTAGTGGAAGAGAGGAGAGGTGGCCAGGGCTGGGCTGCGCGCCCCTCCCCCCTAGTCTGAATAGGACAAGGAGAGGGGAGCGGCCCCCCCCTTCCTTCTCTCTCTCCTCTTTCCCCCTTCCCGAATCCTATTCCAACTAGGAAAGGGGGGAATCCTACTCCCGGTGGGAGTAGGACTCCTCCTGGCGCGCCCTCCTCCTGGCCGGCCGCACCCCCCCCCTTGATCCTTTATATACGGGGGCAGGGGGCACCCCTAGACACACAAATTGATCCACATGATCATATTCTTAGCCATGTGCGGTGCCCCCTTCCACCATAATCCTCGATAATATTGTAGCGGTGCTTAGGCGAAGCCCTGCGACGGTAGTACATCAAGATCGTCATCACGCCGTCGTGCTGACGGAACTCTTCCCCAACACTTTGCTGGATCGGAGTCCGGGGATCATCATCGAGCTGAACGTGTGCTAGAACTCGGAGATGCCGTAGTTTCGGTGCTTGATCGGTCGCGCCGTGAAGACGTACGACTACATCAACCGCGTTGTGCTAACGCTTCCGCTGTCGGTCTACAAGGGTACGTAGATCACACTCTCCCCTCTTGTTGCTATGCATCACCATGATCTTGCGTGTGCGTAGGAAATTTTTGAAATTACTACGTTCCCCAACAAAAATTCCATCGATTACTTTTGGAGGTTTTGAATTTCCTCTTCCTACTGTCAAGAAGAAATATGATATTCTTATTGTTGGGGATGTGCATATCCCCGTTGAGGTAATCTAGTGTTATTCAAAATTCTCCGGTTCCATGTTATTCGGAATGAGTTTGTTAACAAGACTTGATCAACCTTGTTAATGGATTCCTTTTGATGATCATGAAAATGGATGAAGTTAGAAAACACAACTCTCTCTACCCTCTTTCTACTTTCTGTTATTTATATTACATAAAGCAAAACTAGTAATTTCTGTCTGTTTTCTGATTATCCGTGCAATATAAAAATACCCCGAAAATAGAAGTTCTCCAAATGCCCTGAAATTTAAATATGATTTTTCTGGAATATTTGAGAATATCTGGCACTGAGAACACAGCAGGGGGCATCCACCTGGCCACGAGGGTGGAGGGCGCGCCCTACCCCCTGGGCGCGCCCCCTGCCTCGTGAGCCCACGGTGGCCCTCCTCCACTTATTCTTTCACCCACACACTCCTTCTTCCTCCCACAAACACCACTATCCAGCTCAAGCACGAGTTCTAGCCCCTTTTGCTACGATTTTCAATCTCCTTGCTCAAGGCACCTCTCACAAAACTGCTTTGTGGAGTTGTTCCTTGGTATGTGACTCCTCCATTGGTCCAATTAGTTTTTGTTCTAGTGCTTTATTCATTGCAATTTTTTGCTGCTTAGGTGACCCTATTCTTGAGCTTGCATGTCAAATTTATATGGTTCCAAGTAGTTCTAATGCATGATATAGGATCTAGGCACTTGTAGGAGTAGTTGCTATCAATTTTGTTGACTTTGGTTTACTTTTATTTAAAGTTACTAAAAATTTCAGAAATTTTTCAGAGGAAGAAATATGTTTAGGAAATGTACCAAGGTGGTTCTTCAAGGAAACAAGGACCCATGCTTGCAATGCGTGATGATGATGATGAGCCACCAAGGGACGCTCCAGTGCGGCCTTGTGAATGGCCTTCAGAGGACTTCATGGATCGAGCAGGAATTAAGGAAGAACTTAATGCATATTTGCGTAATGCTGATCTTGTGAGCTTCGAGGCAGAAAAGTGCCGTCAGTACCACTATCTCACTAGTTCCTTTGCAAGGAGGTTTGAATTTTAATCTTCACGCAATTCTCAAACTGTCCTGTTTGTGTTGGGGAACGTAGTAATTTCAAAAAAATTCCTACGCACACGCAAGATCATGGAGATGCATAGCAACGAGAGGGGAGAGTGTTGTCTACGTACCCTCATAGACCGAAAGCGGAAGCGTTAGCACAACGCGGTTGATGTAGTCATACGTCTTCACGATCCGACCGATCAAGTACCGAACGCACGACACCTCCGAGTTCAGCACACGTTCAGCCCGATGACGTCCCTCGAACTCCGATCCAGCCGAGTGTTGAGGGAGAGTTTCATCAGCACGACGGCGTGGTGACGATGTTGATGTTCTACCAACGCAGGGCTTCGCCTAAGCACTGCTATAGTATTGTCGAGGTGGACTATGGTGGAGGGGGCACCACACACGGCTAAAAGATCAACCTGATTAATTGTTGTATATATGGGGTGCTCCCTCCTCCGTATATAAAGGGGAGAGGAGGAGGGGGCCGGCCAAGAGGAGGAGGCGCACCCAGGGGGGGCAATCCTACTCCAAGTAGGTTTTGCCCCCCTTTCCTATTCCAACTAGGAGAAGGGGGAAGGAGGAGGTGGAGAGAAGGAAGGAGAAGGGGGCCGCGCCCACTCCCCTTTCCCAATTCGGATTGGGGCAAGGGGGGCCGCGCGCCACCTCCTGCTACCTCTTCTCTTCCACCACTTTGGGCCCATGAGGCCCAATAACCCCGGGGGAGGGGGGTTCCGGTAACCCCTCGGTACTCCGGTATATATCCGATAACCCCCGGAATCATTCCGGTGTCCAAATATAGTCGTCCAATATATCAATCTTCATGTCTCGACCATTTCGAGACTCCTCGTCATGTCCGTGATCACATCCGGGACTCCGAACAACCTTCGGTACATCAAAACTCATAAACTCATAATATAACCGTCATCGAAACGTTAAGCCTGCGGACCCTACGGGTTCGAGAACTATGTAGACATGACCGAGACACGTCTCCGGTCAATAACCAATAGCGGAACCTGGATGCTCATATTGGCTCCTACATATTCTACGAAGATCTTTATCGGTCAAACCGCATAATAACATACGTTGTTCCCTTTGTCATCGGTATGATACTTGCCCGAGATTCGATCGTCGGTATCTCAATACCTAGTTCAATCTTGTTACCGGCAAGTCTCTTTACTCGTTCCGTAATACATCATCCCGCAACTACATCATTAGTTGCAATGCTTGCAAGGCTTAAGTGATGTGCATTACCGAGAGGGCCCAGAGATACCTCTCCGACAATCGGAGTGACAAATCCTAATCTTGAAATACGCCAACCCAGCAAGTACTTTGGAGACACCTGTAGAGCACCTTTATAATCACCCAGTTACGTCGTGATGTTTGGTAGCACACAAAGTGTTCCTCTGGTAAATGGGAGTTGCATAATCTCATAGTCACAGGAACATGTATAAGTCATGAAGAAAGCAATAGCAACAAACGAAACGATCAAGTGCTAAGCTAACGGAATGGGTCAACTCAATCACATCATTCTTCTAATGATGTGATCCTGTTAATCAAATGACAACCCATGTCAATGGTTAGGAAACTTAACCATCTTTGATCAATGAGCTAGTCAAGTAGAGGCATACTAGTGACACTCTGTTTGTCTATGTATTCACACATGTATTATGTTTCCGGTTAATACAATTCTAGCATGAATAATAAACATTTATCATGATATAAGGAAATAAACAATAACTTTATTATTGCCTCTAGGGCATATTTCCTTTAGTCTCCCACTTGCACTAGAGTCAATAATCTAGATTACACAGTAATGATTCTAACACCCATGGAGCCTTGGTGCTGATCATGTTTTGCTCATGGAAGAGGCTTAGTCAATGAGTCTGCAACATTCAGATCCGTATGTTTCTTGCAAATTTCTATGTCTCCCACCTGGACTAAATCCCGGATGGAATTGAAGCCTCTCTTGATGTGCTTGGTTCTCTTGTGAAATCTGGATTCCTTTGCCAAGGCAATTGCACCAGTATTGTCACAAAAGATTTTCATTGGACCCGATGCACTAGGTATGACACCTAGATCGGATATGAACTCCTTCATCCAGACTCCTTCATTTGCTTCTTCCGAAGCAGCTATGTACTCTGCTTCACACGTAGATCCCGCCACGACGCTTTGTTTAGAACTGCACCAACTGACAGCTCCACCATTTAATATAAACACGTTTCCGGTTTGCGATTTAGAATCGTCCGGATCAGTGTCAAAGCTTGCGTCAACATAACCATTTACGATGAGCTCTTTGTCACCTCCATAAACGAGAAACATATCCTTAGTCTTTTTCAGGTATTTCAGGATGTTCTTGACCGCTGTCCAGTGATCCACTCCTGGATTACTTTGGTACCTCCCTGCTAGACTTATAGCAAGGCACACATCAGGTCTGGTACACAGCATTGCATACATGATAGAGCCTATGGCTAAAGCATAGGGAACATCTTTCATCTTCTCTCTATCTTCTTTAGTGGTCAGGCATTGAGTCTTACTCAACTTCACACCTTGTAACACAGGCAAGAACCCTTTCTTTGCTTGATCCATTTTGAACTTTTTCAAAACTTTGTCAAGGTATGTGCTTTGTGAAAGTCCAATTAAGCGTCTTGATCTATCTCTATAGATCTGGATGCCCAATATGTAAGCAACTTCACCGAGGTCTTTCATAGAAAAAATCTTATTCAAGTATCCCTTTATGCTATCTAGAAATTCTATATCATTTCCAATCAGCAATATGTCATCCACATATAATATCAGAAATGCTATAGAGCTCCCACTCACTTTCTTGTAAATACAGGCTTCTCCAAAAGTCTATATAAAAGCAAATGCTTTGATCACACTATCAAAGCGTTTATTCCAACTCCGAGAGGCTTGCACCAGTCCATAAATGGATCGCTGGAGCTTGCACACTTTGTTAGCTCCCTTTGGATCGACAAAACCTTCTGGTTGCATCAGATACAACTCTTCTTCCAGAAATCCATTCAGGAATGCTGTTTTGACATCCATTTGCCAAATTTCATAATCATAAAATGCGACAATTGCTAACATGATTCGGACAGACTTAAGCATCGGTACGGGTGAGAAGGTCTCATCGTAGTCAATCCCTTGAACTTGTCGAAAACCTTTTGCAACAAGTCGAGCTTTATAAACAGTAACATTACCATCAGCGTCAGTCTTCTTCTTGAAGATCCATTTATTCTCAATTGCTTGCCGATCAACGGGCAAGTCAACCAAAGTCCACACTTTGTTCTCATACATGGATCCCATCTCAGCTTTCATGGCCTCAAGCCATTTTGCGGAATCTGGGCTCACCATCGCTTCTTCATAGTTTGTAGGTTCGTCATGGTCTAGTAACATAACTTCCAGAACAGGATTACCGTACCACTCTGGTGCAGATCTTACTCTGGTTGACCTACGAGGTTCAGTAACAACTTGATCTAAAGTTTCATGATCATCATTATTAACTTCCTCACTAATTGGTGTAGGTGTCGCAGAAATTGTTTTCTGTGATGAACTACTTTCCAATAAGGTAGCAGGTACAGTTACCTCATCAAGTTCTACTTTCCTCCCACTCTCTTCTTTCAAGAGAAACTCCTTCTCTAGAAAACTCTGAATTTAGCAACAAAAGTCTTGCCTTCGGATCTGTGATAGAAGTTGTACCCAACAGTCTCCTTTGGGTATCCTATGAAGACACATTTCTCCAATTTGGGTTTGACCTTATCAGGTTGAAGCTTTTTCACATAAGCATCGCAGCCCAAACTTTCAGAAATGACAACTTTGGTTTCTTACAAACCACAGTTCATAAGGCGTCGTCTCAACAGATTTCGATGGTGCCCTATTTAAGGTGAATGCGGCCGTCTCTAAAGCATAACCCCAAAACGATAGCGGTAAATCAATAAGAGACATCATAGATTGCACCATATCTAGTAAAGTACGATTACGACGTTCGGACACACCATTACGCTGTGGTGTTCCGGGTGGCGTGAGTTGCGAAACTATTCCGCATTGTTTCAAATGAAGACCAAACTCATAACTCAAATATTCTCCTCCATGATCAGATTGTAGATACTTTATTTTCTTGTTACGATGATTTTCAACTTCACTCTGAAATTCTTTGAACTTTTCAAACGTTTCAGACTTATGTTTCATTAAGTAGATATACTCCTATCTGCTTAAATCATCTGTGAAGGTGAGAAAATAATGATATCCGCCACGAGCCTCAACATTCATTGGACCACATACATCTGTATGTATGATCTCCAACAAATCCGTTGCTCTCTCCATAGTTCCGGAGAACGGCGTTTTAGTCATCTTGCCCATGAGGCACGGTTCGCAAGTACCAAGTGATTCATAATCAAGTGGTTCCAAAAGTCCATCAGTATGGAGTTTCTTCATGCGCTTTACTCCGATATGACCTAAACGGCAGTGCCACAAATAAGTTGCACTATCATTATCAACTCTGCATCTTTTGGCTTCAATATTATGAATATGTGTATCAGCACTATCGAGATTTAGTAAAAATAGACCACTCTTCAAGGGTGCATGACCATAAAAGATATTACTCATATAAATAGAACAACCATTATTCTCTGATTTAAATGAATAACCATCTCGCATCAAACAAGATCCAGATATAATGTTCATGCTCAATGCTGGCACCAAATAACAATTATTTAGGTCTAATATTAATCCCGAAGGTAGATGTAGAGGTAGCGTGCCGACCGCGATCACATCGATTTTGGAACCATTTCCCACGCGCATCGTCACCTCGTCCTTAGCCAATCTTTGCTTAATCCGTAGCCCCTGTTTGGAGTTGCAAATGTTAGCAACAGAACCAGTATCAAATACCCAGGTGCTACTGCGAGCATTAGTAAGGTACACATCAACAACATGTATATCACATATACCTTTGTTCACTTTGCCATCCTTCTTATTCGCCAAATACTTGGGGCAGTTCCGCTTCCAGTGACCAGTCTGCTTGCAGTAGAAGCACTCAGTCTCAGGCTTAGGTCCAAACTTGGGTTTCTTCTCCTGAGCAGCAACTTGTTTGCTGTTCTTCTTGAAGTTCCCCTTCCTTTTCCCTTTGCCCTTTTTCTTGAAACTGGTGGTCTTATTGACCATCAACACTTGATGCTCCTTCTTGATTTCTACCTCCGCGGTCTTTAGCATCGCGAAGAGCTCGGGAATAGTCTTATTCATCCCTTGCATATTATAGTTTATCACGAAACTTTTGTAGCTTGGTGGCAGTGATTGAAGAACTCTGTCAATGACACTATCAATAGGAAGATTAACTCCCAGTTGAGTCAAGTGATTATGATACCCAGACATTTGAGTATATGTTCACTGACAGAACTATTCTCCTCCATCTTGCAGCTATAGAACTTATTGGAGACTTCATATCTCTCAATCCGGGCATTTGCTTGAAATATTAACTTCAACCCCTGGAACATCTCATATGCTCCATGACATTCAAAATGTCGTTGAAGACCCGGTTCTAAGCCGTAAAGCATGGAACACTGAACTATCGAGTAGTCATCAGCTTTGCTCTGTCAGACGTTCATAACATCTGGTGTTGCTCCTGCAGCAGGCTTGGCACTTAGCGGTGCTTCCAGGACATAATTTTTCTGTGCAGCAATGAGGATAATCCTCAAGTTATGGACCCAGTCCGTGTAATTGCTACCATCATCTTTCAACTTTTCTTTCTCAAGGAATGCATTAAAATTCAACGGAACAACAGCACGGGCCATCTATCTACAATCAACATAGACAAGCAAGATACTATCAGGTACTAAGTTCATGATAAATTTAAGTTCAATTAATCATATTATTTAAGAACTCCCACTTAGATAGACATCCCTCTAATCCTCTAAGTGATCACGTGATCCATATCAACTAAACCATGTCCGATCATCACGTGAGATGGAGTAGTATAAACAGTGAACATCACTATGTTGATCATATCTACTATATGGTTCACGCTCGAACTTTCGGTCTCCGTGTTCCGAGGCCATATCTGTTATATGCTACGCTCGTCAAGTTTAACCTGAGTATTCCGCGTGTGCAACTGTTTTGCACCCATTGTATTTGAACGTAGAGCCTATCATACCCGATCATCACGTGGTGTCTCAGCACGAAGAACTTTCGCAACGGTGCATACTCAGGGAGAACACTTATACTTTGATAATTTAGTGAGGGATCATCTTATAATGCTATCGTCAACCAAAGCAAGATAAGATGCATAAAAGATAAACATCACATGCAATCAATATAAGTGATATGATATGGCCATCATCATCTTGTGCTTGTGATCTCCATCTCCGAAGCACCTTCATGATCACCATCGTCACCGGCGCGACACCTTGATCTCCATCATAGCATCGTTGTTGTCTCGCCAATCTTATGCTTCCACGACTATCTCTACCGCTTAGTGATAAAGTAAAGCATTACTGGGCGATTGCATTGCATACAATAAAGCGACAACCATATGGCTCCTGCCAGTTGCCGATAACTCAGTTACAAAACATGATCATCTCATACAATAAAATTTAGCATCATGTCTTGACCATATCACATCACAACATGCCCTGCAAAAACAAGTTAGACGTCCTCTACTTTGTTGTTGCAAATTTTACGTGGCTGCTACGGGCTTAGCAAGAACCGTTCTTACCTACGCAACCACAACGATAGTTTGTCAAGTTGGTGCTGTTTTAACCTTCGCAAGGACCGGGCATAGCCACACTCGGTTCAACTAAAGTTGGAGAAACTGACACCCGCCAGCCACCTGTGTGCAAAGCACGTCCGTAGAACCAGTCTCGCGTAAGCGTACGCGTAATGTCGGTCCGGGCCGCTTCATCCAACAATACCGCCGAACCAAAGTATGACATGCTGGTAAGCAGTATGACTTTTATTGCCCACAACTCACTTGTGTTCTACTCGTGCATATGACATCTACGCATAAAACCAGACTCAGATGCCACTGATGGGGAACATAGTAATTTCAAAAAAATTCCTACGCACATGCAAGATCATGGAGATGCATAGTAATGAGAGGGGAGAGTGTTGTCTACGTACCCTCGTAGATCGAAAGCGGAAGCGTTAGCACAACGCGGTTGATGTAGTCGTACGTCTTCACGATCCGACCAATCAAGTACCGAACACACGACACCTCCGAGTTCAGCACACCTTCAGCCCGATGACGTCCCTCAAACTCCGATCCAACCGAGTGTTGATGGAGAGTTTCGTCAGCACGATGGCGTGGTGACGATGTTGATGTTCTACCAACGCAAGGCTTCGCCTAAGAACTGCTATAGTATTGTCGAGGTGGACTATGGTGGAGGGGGGCACCGCACACGGATAAAAGATCAACTTGATCAATTGTTGTATCTATGGGGTGCCCCCCTCCTCCGTATATAAAGGGGGGAGGAGGAGGGGGCCGGCCAAGAGGAGGAGGCGCGCCCAAGGGGGGGCAATCCTACTCCAAGTAGGTTTTGCCCCCCTTTCCTATTCCAACTAGGAGAAGGGGGAAGGAGGAGGTGGAGAGAAGGAAGGAGAAGGGGGGCCGCGCCCCTCCCCTTTCCCAGTTCGGATTGGGGCAAGGGGGGCCATGCGCCACCTCCTGCTGCCTCTCCTCTTCCACCACTTTGGGCCCATGAGGCCCAATAACCCCCGGGGGGTTCTGGTAACCCCCCGGTACTCCGGTATATATCCGATAACCCCCAGAACCATTCCGGTGTCCGAATATAGTCGTCCAATATATCAATCTTCATGTCTCGACCATTTCGAGACTCCTCGTCATGTCCGTGATCACATCCGAGACTCCGAACAACCTTTAGTACATCAAAACTTATAAACTCATAATATAATCGTCATCGAAACGTTAAGCGTGTGGACCCTAGGGTTCGAGAACTATGTAGACATGACCGAGACACGTCTCCGGTCAATATCCAATAGCGGAACCTGGATGCTCATATTGGCTCCTACATATTCTACGAAGATCTTTATCGGTCAAACCGCATAACAACATACATTGTTCCCTTTGTCACCGGTATGTTACTTGCCTGATATTCGATTGTCAGTATCTCAATACCTAGTTCAATCTCGTTACCGGCAAGTCTCGTTACTCGTTCCGTAATACATCATCCCGCAACTAACTCATTAGTTGCAATGCTTGCAAGGCTTAAGTGATGTGCATTACTGAGAGGGCCCAGAGATACCTCTCCGACAATCAGAGTGACAAATCCTAATCTCGAAATACGCCAACCCAACAAGTACTTTGGAGACACCTGTAGAGCACCTTTATAATCACCCAGTTACGTTGTGACGTTTGGTAGCACACAAAGTGTTCCTCTGGTAAACGGGAGTTGCATAATCTCATAGTCATAGGAACACGTATAAGTCATGAAGAAAGCAATAGCAACAAACTAAACGATCAAGTGCTAAGCTAACGGAATGGGTCAAGTCAATCACATCATTCTCCTAAAGATGTGATCCCGTTAATCAAATGACAACCCATGTCAATGGTTAGGAAACTTAACCATCTTTGATCAACGAGCTAGTCAAGTAGAGGCATACTAGTGACACTCTGTTTGTCTATGTATTCACACATGTATTATGTTTCCGGTTAATACAATTCTAGCATGAATAATAAACATTTATCATGATATAAGGAAATAAATAATACCTTTATTATTGCCTCTATGGCATATTTCCTTCAGTTTGATCTTTATGAAAATTCATATACTATGGACTTAGAGGATTTTACCACTGCCTGCAAACTTACACAATGGGGTAGTACTAATTAACCCTGCAAATCTGAGTTTAGAGATTTTCTTGCTAGTATAACTGTGGGAGAGTCCAGAGATATAACACAAGCTACCATAGGGAGCATTCACCTTCCGGCTATACATTATTTTGCTCTCTTCATAGGTAGATGCATTAATGGTAAAGATGAAGCATGTCACATGTGTGTCCCTGACCTCAGTATTCTTAGGAGTGCTGTGTTAGGAGATAAATCTTATAATTTGGGAGCCATTGTTGCGCGTAGGTTGCATCTTAATAGATTTAATGGATATTTCTTTGGTGGAACTTATGCAACCCGCATAGCTAATTTTCTTGGTATAACCATACGTGAGGATGATATTGAGTTGCCTCCTGCTTATTTGGATTATGCGGCTATGGTTCGTCATCAGTTTGTTGAGAGGAACGATCAGTTCCTCCAGTACCGACTAATCTTTGACAGACGACACACCTATCACGTCGCTCTCCCTGCTTCTACTTTCTTTGACTTTCAGGCAAAAGGGAGATATTTTATAACCAGAGAGAAGGCGGAAGAGTATAAGAGGAGGGCTGAGATAGCTCGCCTCCAAGCTGCAGCCCACGATGCAATGACTGCTGCATCTCAGTACGACCCCAACTATTTCTTTGGATATCCACCGGGCCAGCCGTGCCCATAGACCAACTTAGGCCAAAAGCCTAAGCTTGGGGGAGTACGTATTTCCCACCGACATTACATTAACGTTCACACACTCATTGTTTTTTGTCGGTGCTCATACTTTTTCACTATATTATCCATGCTAGTTTATTTCCTTTTATTGCTTTCTTCTTGTGTGTTTGATAAACCTTAAGAGAAACCAAAAAAATTATCTGTAGCTTTTAGCTAGTTTTAATTTCCATGCTTGTAGTAGTAATTAAAAATAAAACGCAAAAAGATTTCCTGTTCTTCTTTTTGCTTGTTGGGAGCTTTCCCGTGTAAATAGTTTTATTTCTTTTCTTTTCTTGGGGGGTCGATAGGAGAAGACCATGATTAAATTGTTAAAGTGGCTCTTATATGCATTATTGTTGATCTGACAAAAGAGCCCATATTGCCTTGTCTTCTCCTATTTATTGAATGCTTGCAGATTCCAGCTTAGTCCAATGCACGCGCCCTATTATTATTATTCACATCATTCGGTCGTGCAAGTGAAAGGCAATTATGACGATATATGATGGACTGACTGAGATGGGAGAAGCTAGTATGAACTCGACCTCTCTTGTTTTTGTAAATATGATTAGTTCATCGTTCCTGATTCAGTCTATTATGAATAAACATGTTTGCGATGACAATTAGAGATCATAGTTTCTTATGCCATGCTTAATTAGCTAGGAGCTTATAATGGTTTACCTTGCGTGCCAACATGCTATTAAAATGGTTGTGATGTGGTATGATAGGGTGGTATCCTCCTTTGAATGATTTAAGTGACTTGACTTGGCACATGTTCACGCATGTAGTTGAAACAAAATCAACATAGCCTTCACAATATTTATGTTCATGGTGGATTATATCCTACTCATGCTTGCATTCGATGTTGATTAATTTTAATGCATGTTCATGACTATTGTCGCTCTCTAGTTGGTCACTTCCCAGTCTTTTGCTAGCCTTCACTTGTACTAAGCGGGAATACTGCTTGTGCATCCAATCCCGTAAACCCCAAAGTTGTTCCATATGAGTCCACCATAACTACCTATACACGGTATCTACCTACCGTTCCAAGTAAATTTGTATGTGCCAAACTCTAAACCTTCAAATAAACATTCTGTTTTGTATGCTCGAATAGCTTATGTATCAACTAGGGCTGTCCGTATCTTCCATGTTAGGCGGGTTATTCTCAAGAGGAGTGGACTCCGCTCCTCACTCACGAGAAAATGGCTGGTCACCGGGATGCCCAGTCCCATGCTTTATGCAAATCAAATCAAGATAATTGCAAACAAAACTCCCCCTGGGACTCTTGTTAGTTTCCAATAGGACCCCGATGCCACGGGAGGGTAGGACAAAAGATGTCATGCAAGTTCTTTTCCATAAGCACGTATGACTATATTCAGAATACATGCCTACATTACATTGATGAACTGGAGGTAGTTCTGTGTCACCCTATGTTATGACTGTTACGTGATCGATCGCATCCGGCATAATTCTCCATCACTAATCCATTGCCTACGAGCTTTCCATATAGTGTTCTTCGCTTATTTACTTTTCCGTTGCTATTGTTACAATCACTACAAAAGACCAAAAATATTACTTTTGCTACCGTTACCTTTTACTACCGTTACCACTACTATCATATTACTTTGCTACTAAACACTTTGCTGTAGATATTAAGTTTCCAGGTGTGGTTGAATTGACAACTCAGCTGCTAATACTTGAAAATATTCTTTGGCTCTCCTTGTGTCGAATCAATAAATTTGGGTTGAATACTCTACCCTCGAAAACTGTTGCGATCCCCTATACTTGTGGGTTATCACGCGCGCTTGCGCTCCCTCTGGGGGATGTGGGTAGCGTATATCATGTTCACCGTTTTGACCTGAGGGGGAAACTTCTTCTGTCCCCCTATGTTCGGTGGCCGGGGCTCCTCGTCGTTGTCCTCGCTTTGCGATCCCTTCTCCTTGCTTTCGACATTTAACTTACCGGCTTGTTTAAAAACCCAAGAATCTCTGTTGGTATGATTGGGTGGTTTGTCTGGGGTGCCATGGACCTGGCACGAACGATCAAGTATATGATCCAAGCTGGATGAGCCCGAATTGTTCTTTTTGAACGGCTTCTTCCACTGACTTGACTTAGAGCCACTGAATCCGGCATTGATTGTCGTATCATCGGTGTTGTCATTGTTGTTTCGACACTTCTGTATGTTGCATCGGGACTTGTCGTTGCTATTTCTGGCTTCAGAGGTGCCGGCTGATAACCCACAAGTATAGGGGATCGCAACAGTTTTCGAGGGTAGACTATTTAACCCAAATTTATTGATTCGACACAAGGGGAGCCAAAGAATATTCTCAAGTATTAGCAGTTGAGTTGTCAATTCAACCACACTTGGAAACTTAGTATCTGCAGCAAAGTGTTTAGTAGCACAGTAATATGATAGCGGTGGTAGCGGCAACAAAAGTAAAGACAGCAAAAGTAATGTTTTTGGTATTTTGTAGTGATTGTAACAGTAAAAGCGGGAAAGTAAATAAGCGTAAACCAGTATATGGAAAACTCGTAGGCACCGGATCAGTGATGGATAATTATGCCGGATGTGGTTCATCATGTAACAGTCATAACATAGGGTGACACAGAACTAGCTCCAGTTCGCCAATGTAATGTAGGCATGTATTCCGTATATAGTCATACGTGCTTATGGAAAAGAACTTGCATGACATCTTTTGTCCTACCCTCCCGTGGCAGCGGGGTCCTATTGGAAACTAAGGGATATTAAGGCCTCCTTTTAATAGAGAACCGGAACAAAGCATTAACACATAGTGAATACATGAACTCCTCAAACTATGGTCATCACCGGGAGTGGTCCCGATTATTGTCACTTCGGGGTTGCCGAACCATAACACATAGTAGGTGACTATAGACTTGCAAGATAGGATCAAGAACTCACATATATTCATGGAAACATAATATGTTCAGATCTGAAATCATGGCACTCGGGCCCTAGTGACAAGCATTAAGCATAGCAAAGTCATAGCAACATCAATATCAGAACATAGTGGATACTAGGGATAAAACCCTAACAAAACTAACTCGATTACATGATAAATCTCATCCGACCCATCACCGTCGAGTAAGCCTACGATGCAATTACTCACGCACGGCGGTGAGCATCATGAAATTGGTTATGGAGGATGGTTGATGATGACGACGGCGATGAATCCCCCTCTCCGGAGCCCCGAACGGACTCCAGATCAGCCCTCCCAAGAGGTTTTAGGGCTTGGCGGCGGCTCCGTATCGTAAAACGTGATGACTTCTTCTCTCTGATTTTTTTCTCTCCGAAAGCAAATATATAGAGTTGGAGTTGGCGTCGGAGGGTTTCTAGGGGGCCCACGAGATAGGGGGCGCGCCCTAGGGGGGGCACGCCCCCCACCCTCGTGGAAAGGGTGTGGCCCCCCTGGTCTTCATATTTGGCGAGGATTTTTTATTATTCTTTCTAAGGTATTTCATGGAGTTTCAGGACTTTCCGAGAATATTTGCTTTCTACACATAAAACAACACCAAGGTAATTCTGCTGAAAAGAGCGTCAATCTAGGTAGTTCCATTCAAATCGTACAAGTTAGAGTCCAAAACAAGGGCAAAAGTGTTTGGAAAAGTAGATACGATGGAGACGTATCACCGGCGTTGATTGCATTATTTTTGCTATGGGCCAGCCAACTATCTTCACCCGCACAAAAGCGGGTCATGAGTGCCGTGAGGGCTGCCATGGACTTTGGCTTTTCTTGGCCGAGGTGGCGGGCGAGCCATTCGTCGCGGAAGCTGTGTTTAAAGGCCGCTAGGGCTTCGGCATCCGGACAGTCGATGATCTGGTTCTTTTTGGTTAGAAACCTAGTCCAGAATTTCCTGGCTGACTCTCCAGGCTGTTGAACTATATGGCTTATGTCATCGGCATCTGGTGGCCGGACATATGTACCATGGAAGTTGTCGCGGAAGGCGTCTTCCAAATCCTCCCAGCTTTCAATAGAGTTTTCAGGAAGACTATTTAACCAGTGTCGAGCTGGCCCTTTGTGTTTAACGGGAGTTATTTGATGGCGTGGAGGTCATCTCCGTGGGGCATATGGATATGGAGAATAAAATATTCAATCCACACCGCGGGATCAGTTGTTCCATCGTACGATTCAATATTCACGAGTTTAAACCCTTCTGGGAATTCATGCTCCATTACTTCATCAATGAAGCAAAGAGGGTGTGCGACGCCTCTATATCGGGCCGCATCACGACGTAGCTCTGATGGAGTCCGTCTGTGGCTTTCGGCCCGCGCGTGACTAGGTTTGTCACGTCCGTATAGATAGTCGTCGTCACGTGTCGAAGCACGTCCTTGAGATCCGTAGATCGATCTGGTATGTCCTGCTCTATTGTTTAGGTCCTGCCGAAGGTCATATGTATGACCGCAAGCTGTTTTACCTCCGCTTTTATGATGAGGCGGGGCGGGCTGGTGTTCGGCTTGAGTTGCCGCTTTATTCCGACCACGTGGTGGTCGGTCAGCCGTATTGCGCGATGATGGTATAGGCTCCTACGCCTCGTCATCGAAATGAGGTAGCAATTTGCGCTTCGGGTAGCTTTTGGCTGGGCGCTCGAGGCCGTATTCTTCGGCTGCTAGGACATCAGTCCATCTATCATTGAGCAGATCTTGGTCAGCTTGAAGCTGCAGCTGCTTCTTTCTCAGGCTCCTTGAAGTGGCTATTAGCTGGCGCTTAAAGCGCTCCTGCTTGAGAGGTTCCTCAGGTACGATAAAATCCTCGGTGCCGAGGCTTGCCTCGTCCTCGGAGAGCGGAAGATAATTACTATCCTCCGAATCTTCGTGTGTGTCCTGTTTACCAGCTAACTTGCCCATCTTCCCGCTCATCCTGTTCGGAAGTTGGTTGAACGGGGTTTTCATTGTCTTCGGCACTGTCCGGAGTGTTGTCTTCTCCTGTGCTGGTGTTGCTGTCTTTGTTGTGGCGTGACTTAGAGCGGCGCCGCTGACGCTGGCGCTTTGGTTGTATCTCGAGAGGTTTATCCTCAACCGGATCTTCCTTGTCATCGCCGCTATTCTCTTTTGGTGCATCCACCATGTATACGTCATATGAGGAGGTGGCCGTCCATCGTCCGGTGAACGGCGGGTTTTGGGCCTCCTCTTCTCCTGGATCGTCCTTCATACCGTCGATGTCTTCGGAGCCGTAATCAAGCATGTCGGTTAAGTCCTCGACAATGGCTATGAAGTGGGCGGTGGGTGGGAAATGAAATTCTCCGTCATCAGCCTCCAGTTTGAACCAGATATAATTCGGCTGAGAGTTCCCCGCCAGGGATAGATTTTTAAATGAGTTTAGCACGTTGCCCAAAGGCAAGTGCCGGAAGATGTCCGCGGAGCTGAATTCGACGATCAATGACTGATCAAGCTCGACGTACGCGAACGCACAAGGTTCGGAACGTGTAGCCAGAGACGAGTCCATGGTTCCGGTGATAAAGATGTCGCTTGAAGTTAGGTCTGTGTGCGGCTCCAACGTTGCTGAGTCTACAGCTCCCGCAGCGGGGTTGAACTTCCCGTCCTCAGATGGCGCAATCTGCTCCGGATCTAAGGCCAGAGCAGCTACAGGTACTATCTCCTTGGTATGGTCTGATGACAGATTTACGTCGTGTTCATCATGGTGGTAGGGAGCAGCTGCCGTGGTCTCGAATCCGTCGAAGATCAAGTCTCCGCGGTTATCCATGACGTAATTCAAGCTTCCAAACCTGACCTGATGGCCAGGGGTGTAGCTTTCGATCTGCTCCAGATGGCCAAGCGAATTGGCCTGTAGTGCGAAGCCACCGAATACGAAGATCTATCCGGGGAGGAAGACTTCCCCTTGGACAGCGTCGTTGTGGATGGTCGAAGGAGCCATCAAACCTTTTGACGACGGCACGGTGGAACTCTCAATGAAAGCACCAATGTCGGTGTCAAAACCGGCGGATCTCGGGTAGGGGGTCCCGAAATGTGCGTTTAAGGTCGATGGTAACAGGAGACATGGGACACAATGTTTACCCAGGTTCGGGCTCTCTCTGTGGAGGTAATACCCTACTTCCTGCTTGATTGATCTTGATGAATATGAGTATTACAAGAGTTGATCTACCACGAGATCGTAATGGCTAAACCCTAAAAGTCTAGCCTGTTTGACTATGATTATGAGGATATCTGTCCACGGACCTAGCCCTCCGGTTTATATAGACACCGGAGGGATCTAGGGTTACATAAGGTCGGTTACAGAGAAAGGAATCTTCATATTTGGTCGCCAAGCTTTCCTTCCACACCAAGGAGAGTCCCATCCGGACACGGGTAGAGTCTTCGGTCCTTGTATCTTCATAGCCCATCAGTGTGGCCCACGTCTAATAGGTCGGATGCCTGAGGACCCCTTAGTCCAGGACTCCCTCAGCTCCGGTAACCTCCCAGTACTCCAGTATATGCCTGAACTTACCCGAAACCATTCCAATGTCCAAACATAGGCTTCCATTATATCGATCTTTATGTCTCGACCATTTAGAGACTCCTCGTCATGTCTGTGATGATATCCAGGACTCCGAACTACCTTCGGTCATCAAAACACATAAACTCATAATACCGATCGTCACCGAATGTTAAGCGTGCGGACCCTACGGGTTCGAGAACTATGTAGACATGACCGAGACTCATGTCTACATAATTATTGACCGGAGACGTGTCTCGGTCATGTCTACATAGTTCTCGAACCCTTCGGGTCCGCACGCTTAAAGTTCGATGACGGTTATATTATGAGTTTATGTGTATTGATGTACCGAAGGTAGTTCGGAGTCCCAGATGAGATCGGGAACATGACGAGGAGTCTCAAAATGGTCGACACGTAAAGATCGATATATTGGACGACTATATTCGGATATCGGAAAGGTTCCGAGTGATTCGGGTATTTTTCGGAGTGCCGGAGAGTTACGGGAATTCGCCGGGGAGTATATGGTCCTTATTGGACTTTAGGGGAAAGAAAGAGGAGAGGTTGGGCGCCCCCAAAGGCCTAGTCTGAATTGGACTAGGGGGAGGGGCTGCGCCCCCTCCTTCCTTCTCTTCTCTCTTCCCTTGCCTTGACTCCAACTCCTACTACTTGGAAGGGGGGATCCTACTCCCAGTGGGAGTAGGACTCCTCCAGGGCGTGCCATAGGGGCCGGCCCTCCCTCCCCTCCTCCACTCCTTTATATTCATGGCCAGGGGGCACCCCATAGACACAACAATTGATCCCCTGGATCTCTTAGCCGTGTGCGGTGCCCCCCTCCACCATAATCCACCTCGATAATATCATAGCGGTGCTTAGGCGAAGCCCTGCGTCGGTAGAACATCATCATCGTCACCACGCCGTCGTGCTGACGAAACTCTCCCTCAACACTCGGCTGGATCAGAGTTCGAGGGACGTCATCGGGCTGAACGTGTGCAGAACTCGGAGGTGCCGTACGTTCGGTACTTGGATCGGTCGGATCGTGAAGATGTACGACTACATCAACCGCGTTGTCATAACGCTTCCGCTTTCTGTCTACGAGGGTATGTGGACAACACTCTCCCCTCTCGTTGCTATGCATCACCATGATCTTGCGTGTGCGTAGGAAATTTCTGAAATTACTACGTTCCCCAACAGTGGCATTAGAGCCTGGTTTTATGCGTTGATGTCATATGCACGAGTAGAACACAAGTGAGTTGTGGGCGATATAAGTCATACTGCTTACCAGTATGTCATACTTTGGTTCGGCGGTATTGTTGGATGAAGCGGCCCGGACCGACATTACGCGTACGCTTACGCGAGACTGGTTCTACCGACATGCTTTGCACACAGGTGGCTGGCGGGTGTCAGTTTCTCCAACTTTAGTTGAACTGAGTGTGGCTACGCCCGGTCCTTGCGAAGGTTAAAACATCACCAACTTGACAAACTATTGTTGTGGTTTTGATGCGTAGGTAAGAACGGTTCTTGCTAATTAAGCCCGTAGCAGCCACGTAAAAATTTGCAACAACAAAGTAGAGGACGTCTAACTTGTTTTTGCAGGGCATGTTGTGATGTGATATGGTCAAGACATGATGAGATATAAGTTGTTGTATAAGATGATCATGTTTTGTTGAAATTATCGGCAACTGGCAGAAGCCTTATGGTTGTCTCTTTATTGCAAAAGATGCAAGCGCCAAATAATTGCTTTACTTTATCACTATGCGATAGCAATAGTTGGCGAGACGACCATGTGACGACACATTGATATAGATCAAGATGATGGAGCTCATGGTGTCACGCTGGTGACGATGGAAATCATGACGATGCTTTGGAGATGGAGATCAAAGGCACAAGATGATGATGGCCATATCATCTCACATATCTTGATTGCATGTGATGTTTATCTTTTATACACCTTATTTTGCTTAGTTCGACGGTAGCTTTATAAGATGATCTCTCACTAATTATCAAGGTACAAGTGTTCTCCCTGAGTATGCACCGTTGCAAAAGTTCTTCATGCTGAGACACCACGTGATGATCGGGTGTGATAGGCTCTACGTTCAAATACAACGGGTGCAAAATAGTTGCACACGCGGAATACTCAGGTTAAACTTGACGAGCCTGGCATATAAAAGATATGGCCTCGGAACACTGAGACCGAAAGGTCGAGCGTGAATCATATAGTAGATATGATCAACATAGTTATGTTCACCATTGAAACTACTCCATCTCATGTGATGATCGGACATGGTTTAGTTGATATGGATCACGTGATCACTTAGAGGATTAGAGGGATGTCTATCTAAGTGGGAGTTCTTAAGTAATATGATTAATTGAACTTAAATTTATCATGAACTTAGTCCTGGTAGTATTAGCATATCTATGTTGTAGATCAATAGCTCGCGTTTAGCTCCCATGTTTTATTTTTGATATGTTCCTAGAGAAAACTAAGTTGAAAAATGTTAGTAGCAATGTTGCGGATTGGATCCGTGATCTGAGGTTTATCCTCATTGCTGCACAGAAGAATTATGTCCTTGATGCACCGCTAGGTGACAAACCTATTGCAGGAGGAGATGCAGATGTTATGAACGTTTGGCTAGCTCAATATGATGACTACTTGATAGTTTAGTGCACCATGCTTAAACATCTTAGAATCGGGACTTCAATGACGTTTTGAACGTCATGGACAATATGAGATGTTCCAGGAGTTGAAGTTAATATTTCAAGCAAATATCCGAGTTGAGAGATATGAAGTCTCCAACAAGTTCTATAGCTAAAAGATGGAGGAGAATAGCTCAAGCAGTGAGCATGTGCTCAGATTGTCTGGGTACTACAATCGCTTGAATCAAGTGGGAGTTAATCTTCCAGATAAAATAGTGATTGACAGAATTCTCTAGTCACCATCACCAAGTTAGTAGAACTTCGTGATGAACTATAATATGAAAGGGATAACGGAAATGATTCCCAAGCTCTTCGTGATGCTGAAATCGACGAAGGTAGAAATCAAGAAAAGCATCAAGTGTTGATGGTAAACAAAACCACTAGTTTCAAGTAAAGGTACGAAGGGAAGAAAGGGGAACTTCAAGAAGAACGGCAAACAAGTTGCTGCTCAAGTGAAAAAACCCAAGTCTGGACCTAAGCCTGAAACTGAGTGCTTCTACTTCAATGGGACTAGTCATTGGAAGCGGAACTACCCCAAGTAATTGGCGGATAAGAAGGATGGCAAAGTGAACATAGGTATATTTGATATACATGTTATTGATGTGTACTTTACTAATGTTTATAGCAACCCCTCAGTATTTCATACTAGTTCAGTTGCTAAGAATAGTAACTCGAAATAGGAGTTGCAGAATGAACAGAGACTAGTTAAGGGTGAAGTGACAATGTGTATTGGAAATGGTTCCAAGATTGATATGATCATCATCGCACACTCCCTATACTTTCAGGATTAGTGTTAAACCTAAAATAAATGTTATTTAGTGTTCGCGTTGAGCATAAATATGATTGGATCATGTTTATTGCAATATGGTTATTCATGTAAGTTAGAGAATAATTGTTGTTCTGTTTACATGAATAAAACCTTCTATGGTCATACACCCAATGAAAATGGTTTGTTGGATCTCGATCGTGGTGATACACATTTTCATAATATTGAAGCCAAAAGATGCAAAGTTAATAATGATAGTGCAACTTATTTGTGGCACTGCCATTCAGGTCATATTGGTGTAAAGCGCATGAAGAAAATCCATGCTGATGGGCTTCTGGAGTCACTTGATTATGAATCAGTTGATGCTTGCGAACCATGCCTCATGGGCAAGATGACTAAGACTCCGTTCTCCGGAACAATGGAGCGAGCAACAGATTTGTTGGAAATCATACATACTGATGTATGTGGTCCGATGAATATTGAGGCTCGCGACAGGTATCATTATTTTCTGATCTTCACGGATGATTTGATCAGATATGAGTATATCTACTTGATGAAACACAAGTCTGAAACATTTGAAAAGTTTAAAGTATTTTAGAGTAAAGTGGAGAATCATCATAACAAGAAAATAAAGGTTTCTATGATATGATCGCAGAAGTAAAATATTTGAGTTAACGAGTTTGGCCTTCAGTTAAAACAATGTGAAATAGTTTCACTACTCACGCCACCTGGAACACCACAGTGTAATGGTGTGTCCGAACGTCATAACCGTACTTTACTATATGTAGTGCGATATATGATGTCTCTTACCGATCTACCACTA
This sequence comes from Triticum urartu, assembly GCF_003073215.2. Taxonomy (NCBI): domain Eukaryota; kingdom Viridiplantae; phylum Streptophyta; class Magnoliopsida; order Poales; family Poaceae; genus Triticum; species Triticum urartu. The sequence goes on along the minus strand of NC_053024.1, from coordinate 701,886,570 downwards.
TCGTTTTGGGGTTATGCATTAGAGACAACTACATTCACGTTAAATAGGGCACCATCTAAATCCGTGGAGATGACACCGTATGAACTGTGGTTTGGCGAGAAACCTAAGCTGTCATTTCTTAAAGTTTGGGACTGCGATGCTTATGTGAAAACGTTTCAACATGATAAGCTCGAACACAAATCGGAGAAGTAAATCTTCATAGGATACCCAAAAGAAACTGTTGAGTACACCTTCTATCACAGATCCGAAGGCAAGATATTCGTTGCTAAGAATGGATCCTTTCTAGAGAAGGATTTTCTCTCGAAAGAAGTGAGTGGGAGGAAAGTGGAACTTGATAAGGTAATTGTACCTTCTCCCGAATTGGAAAATAGTTCATCACAGAAATCAGTTCCAGTGATGTCTACACCAACAAGAGAGGAAGTTAATGATGATGATCATGAAACTTCAGATCAAGTTATTACAGAACTTCATAGATCAACCAGAGTGAGATCCGCACCAGAGTGGTATGGTAATCCTGTTCTGGAGGTCATGTTACTTGACCATGACGAACCTACGAACTATGAGGAAGCGATGATGAGCCTAGATTCCGCAAAATGGTTTAAGGCCATGAAATCTGAGATGTGATCCATGTATAAGAACAAAGTATGGACTTTGATTGACTTGCCCGATGATTGGTGAGTCATTGAGATTAAATGGATCTTCAAGAGGGAGACGGACGCTGATAGTAGTGTTACTATCTACAAATCTAGAATTGTCGCAAAAGGTTTTCGACAAGTTCAAGGTGTTGACTACGATGAGAATTTCTCACTCGTATCTATGCTTAAGTCTGTCTGAATCATGTTGGCAATTGCCGCATTTTATGATATCTGGCAAATGGATAAACAAAACTGCATTCTTTAATGGGTTTATTAAAGAAGAGTTGTATATGATGCAACCAGAAGGTTTTTTCAATCCTAAAGGTACTAACAAAATATGCAAGCTCCAGCGATCCATCTATGGACTGGTGCGAGGATCTCGGAGTTGGAATATACGCTTTGATAAGTTGATCAAAGCATATAGTTTTATACAGTCTTGCGGTGAAGCCTGTATTTACAAGAAAGTGAGTGGGAGCACTACAGCATTTCTGATAAGTATATGTGAATGACATATTGTTGATCGGAGATAATGTATAATTATTCTGCAAAGCATAAAGGAATGTTTGAAAGGAGTTTTTCAAAGAAAGACCTCGATGAAGCTGCTTACATATTGAGCATCAAGATCTATAGAGATAGATCAAGACGCTTGATAAGTTTTTCAATGATTACATACCTTGACAAGTTTTTGAAGTAGTTCAAAATGGAACAATCAAAGAAGGAGTTCTTGCCTGTGTTACAAGGTGTGAAGTTGAGTAAGACTCACAACCCGACCACGGCAGAAGATAGAGAGAGAATGAAAGTCATTCCCTATGCCTCAGCCATAGGTTCTATAAAGTATGCCATGCTATGTACCAGACCTATTGTATACCCTGCCCTGAGTTTGGCAAGGGAGTACAATAGTGATCTAGGAGTAGATCACTGGACATTGGTCAAAATTATCCTTAGTTGAATAAGGATATGTTTCTTGATTATGGAGGTGACAAAAGGTTCATCGTAAAGGGTTACGTCGATGCAAGTTTTGACACTGACGCAGATGACTCAAAGTCTCAATCTGGATACATATTGAAAGTGGGAGCAATTAGCTAGAGTAGCTCCGTGCAGAGCATTGTTAACATAGAAATTTGCAAAATACATACGGATCTGAATGTGGCAGACCCGTTGACTAAACTTCCCTCACAAGCAAAACATGATCACACCTTAGTACTCTTTGGGTATTAATCACATAGCGATGTGAACTAGATTATTGACTCTAGTAAACCCTTTGGGTGTTGGTCACATGATGATGTGAACTATGGGTGTTAATCACATGGTGATGTGAACTATTGATGTTAAATCACATGGCGATGTGAACTAGATTGTTGACTCTAGTGCAAGTGGGAGACTGAAGGAAATATGTCCTAGAGGCAATAATGAAGTTATTATTTATTTCCTTATTTCATGATAAATGTTTATTATTTATGCTAGAATTGTATTAACCGGAAACATAATACATGTGTGAATACATAGACAAACAGAGTGTCACTAGTATGCCTCTACTTGACTAGCTCGTTGAATCAAAGATGGTTAAGTTTCCTAGCCATAGACATGAGTTGTCATTTGATTAACGGGGTCACATCATTAGAGAATGATGTGATTGACTTGACCCATTCCGTTAGCATATCACTTGATCATTTAGTTTGTTGCTATTACTTTCTTCATGACTTATACATGTTCCTATGTCTATGAGATTATGCAACTCCCGTTTACCGGAGGAACACTTTGTGTGCTACCAAACGTCACAACGTAACTGGGTGATTATAAAGGTGCTCTACAGGTGTCTCCGAAAGTACTTGTTGGGTTGGCGTACTTCGAGATTAGGATTTGTCACTCCGATTGTCGGAGAGGTATCTCTGGGCCCTCTCGATAATGCACATCATTATAAGCCTTGCAAGCATTGTGAATAATAAGTTAGTTGCGAGATGATGTATTACAGAACGAGTAAAGAGACTTGCCAGTAACGAGATTGAACTAGGTATTGAGATACCGACGATCGAATCTTGGGCAAGTAACATACCGATGACAAAGGGAACAACGTATGTTGTTATGCGGTTTGACCGATAAAGATCTTCGTAGAATATGTGGGAGCCAATATGAGCATCTAGGTTCCGCTATTGATTATTGACCGGAGACGTGTCTCGGTCATGTCTACATAGTTATCGAACCCGTAGGGTCCGCACGCTTAAAGTTTGATGACGGTTATATTATGAGTTTATGTGTATTGATGTACCGAAGGTAGTTCGGAGTCCCGGATGAGATCGGGGACATGACGAGGAGTCTCGAAATGGCCGAGACGTAAAGATCGATATATTGGACGACTAATTCGGACATCGGAAAGGTTCCGAGTGATTCGGGTATTTTTCGGAGTACCAGAGAGTTACATGAATTCGCCGGGGAGTATATGGGCATTATTGGACTTTAGGGGAAAGAGAGAGGAGAGGTTGGGCGCCCCCCCCCAAGGCGTAGTCCGAATTGGACTAGGGGGAGGGGCTGCGCCCCCTCCTTCCTTCTCTTCTCTCTTCCCTTGCCTTGACTCCTACTCCTACTCATTGTTGAGGAAATCGTTAACTGGTAGCTGCTCGGTCGGCTGGTGAGTAGGGGATTAATAGGCTAATCGGCCATTTAATCAATTAATCGGACGATTTATCGGGTAATCGGCTACTCGGGGACCCTATGAGTAGGGATTAATCGGCAAGTTAACTGGTTAATCAGATAAATTCTTGAACAGGGCTCCTACTACTTGGAAGGGGGGAATCCTACTCCCGGTGGGAGTAGGACTCCTCCAGGGCGCGCCATAGGGGCCGGCCCTCTCCCCCCTCCTCCACTCCTTTATATACGTGGCCAGGGTGCACCCCGTAGACACAACAATTGATCCCTTGGATCTCTTAGCCGTGTGCGGTGCCCCCCTCCACCATAATCCACCTCGATAATATCATAGCGGTGCTTAGGCGAAGCCCTGCGTCAGTAGAACATCATCATCGTCACCACGCCGTCGTGCTGACGAAACACTCCCTCAACACTCGGCTGGATCGGAGTTCGAGGGACGTCATCGGGCTGAACGTGTGTAGAACTCGGAGGTGTCGTACGTTCAGTACTTGGATCGGTCGGATCGTGAAGACATACGACTACATCAACCGCGTTGTCATAACGCTACCGATTTCGGTCTACGAGGGTACGTGGACAACACTCTCCCCTCTCGTTGCTATGCATCACCATGATCTTGCGTGTGCGTAGGAAATTTTTGAAATTACTACGTTCCCCAACACAAACAACTCCTAAACATCCAGAACGCGGTGTCCAGACATTATTTTCTAGCCACGCTGTGTTGCAAATGCCCCCAAACGCATTCATGTGTCTAAATTTTCACAAACCGGTCATAAACTAGTGGAAGGTTTGCGGCCAAATCCTATTTGGCGCCTTTTGGGCCGCATACAGCTGTTTCCACAAACGGGCGCACACCCCCTCCCTTCCTTCGGTACTAACGGGCCGGCCCATTTCCATGTTCACTATATGTTTTTATAACCCCAAAAAGGGCGCCCGAGGGAGAATCGAAAATGCGACCTCCCGCTTCGTGAGACGTTGTAACAACCGCCGTGCCACCAAGCCTGCTGTGATAAGCTACATCTTTTCTATCCTTTCTTCTTTCATCTTTCCTTTTTCCAAATTTTCTTTTCTCAAATTCGAGAAATTCTCTTTCTTCATGTTTTTTTTCTGAAAAATGGATGAACTTTTTGTTTACAAATTCAATGAACTTTTTACATAATCGATAATCTTTTTTCAAATACGATGAACTTTATTTAAACTCAGCGAATTTTTTCAACTTCGATGAACTTTTTCGAATCCAATGATTTTTTTTTCAAATTTGGAAAACTTTTTTTTCAAATTCGGCGAACTTTTTTCAATCCGATGAACTTTTTTTCAAATTGGATGAACTTTTTTAAATTTTGTGTTCAAAATTTGATTTTTTTTTTGAATTGATGAACTTTATCAAATTCGTGAAGTGTTTTTTCAAATTTGTAATTTTTTTAGATCCATGTGTTTTTCAGTTTTGTGAACGAAGGGACGAACATCAAAGAAAAAAATAACAAAGAACGAACGAAACGTGCACGAAGGGAAGGATCGAGCGACCGAAGAGGGGAAGGTGTGAGCGTGCTAGCTGGGCCAGCCCGCACGAGGCTGCTGTGTGAACGCCCGCTAAGCGAACGGGCGCATAAGGCACCAACAAGGAGGTCTCAGGTTTGCGGGAGTCTGGACATCCGCAACATAGGCTTCCGGCACCCCGGCCCATCCATTTCACTTTTCCCTATTCCAGCCCTTCCCCCTTGTATACAGAAAATACCCATGTCCACGTTAGTAAATACAAAATATTATTGTGGGCACTGTGGCATGCAAGGCGCAAAGCTATTTATGAACAGGAGTTTCAGTCACCGCAGAATACACATAGTTTCATCAACGAAAATACATATCTAGTAGCAAAACATGCTCGCGCATTGCAACATTCGTCCCTCATACTCACACCTAACTACATCGCTAAATTCCTTGAATCTTTGACGATGCCAGACGACAAACAACATGATAAGTGGTGTTATGCAAAAAGGTTGGGTGTTTTCTAAAATGTAATCAAGATGTTTTCAATTTATTAGACAACAAAAATATCAACATTAAGCCGTCATTTCCAAAATACCCCAAATAAAGAAGATATTAATTAAGATCACATTGTGAATGAAATGTTAGAAATGGATAATATAATAGCATATTTAAAATTTAAATTTTTTAGCGAGATTTTCATATATAACATGTTAGATTTGGAGTTAGGGTTTGAATGTTATGAATCATTAAGAAAACCATTTGAATCTGCCCGAAAATATAAAAGATGGGCCAAAACTGAAACATTTTGCATCCCATCTGCTAAATGACGATTTTTTTTTCAAAACTAGCTTGTTTTCTACAGCAATTTCGGAAATTAGCTGTGCTAATTAGTTATTTGCAAAATTAGCACCCTGTCGGCCTCCCATTGGCCGAAGAGTGGCTCTTCGGCCAGCCGTTGACCGAAGAAGGCACCTCTGCCTCGCGTTGGCCGAAGAGTGCCCCAACTGGGCCGAAAAGGACTCTTTGGCCTCCCATAGGCCGAAGAGCTCTCTTTGGTCAACCATAGGCCGAAGAGTCCCTGGGCCCCACCTTTTCGCGTTAATGGTTGACCGAAGTTGCATGGTTGCGCTCTTCTTCTTACTGTAGGCCGAAAAGGGTTTTTTTGTTATGACTTACGAATGTTGTGTAACCATTTTCCATCTTAGCCAATGAAAAAAAATTGCACAGCCCTTTCCGTCAATATTTTCCCTCCATATGTTCGTGCCACCCGTTTCCCGCCAACCCTTTCCCGCCATATGTTTCCGCCAACCCTTTCCCTCCATACCCTTGTCGTTCTTTCCCGCCATTTTCTCCTCTCTACCTATAAAACCCCCTTGACCCGGAGGTGAATAAGCAGTCCAGTGTAGTCGAGATGTCCCATTATCCTTTCGATCTTAGTTTTCATCCTGAGATGAGCAGATGTCTTCTGAGGCTAGCCACCGATTTCAGGATGGACAATAGGATAGTTCCATGGGACGAACTCACCGGTAGTGACACCATAATGAATGAGTTGGCCCATGAATTACGTAGGTCTGGGTGGCCTGAAAGGACCTATGAGGAGGTGCGTAAAGAACTTCTTAGGTTGCATGCAAGGTGGAAGAAGGTAGTGGAGCCGAAGAGTGAAACTTTCAGAAGGACTGCAGAAAAGCATCCATTTTTATGGAGTGAGGAGAGCGAGGACGAAGATGATATCTTCATGCCGCCGCTTCCGGGTTCTGCATCGTCAAAGGGCAACACTTCTGTATCGTCCAAGGGCAAGAGTACTGCATCCTCGAAGGGCAAGAGTTCTGCATCGTCCAAGGGTAAGAGTTCTGCATCATCGAAGGGCAAGAGTTCTGCATCGTCGAATGGCAAGAGTTCTGCATCGTCGAAGGGCAAGAGTTCTGCATCAACGGAGGATGACGATGATGACTTCATGTAGTATGTAAGCTGTATTCCAGTTGTACCTTAATTGTAGGGCATTATGTTCTACCTTAATTTCATTTTGTAGTATGTAAGCTGTATTTATTAAGTTCAACCGCACTGTTTAATTCAGATGTGCTTGTATCTTAATTATCGGTTGTAGTCTCTTTGGAAATGTAACTGGAATAACAATGCAAATTAATAGTAATATGTCTCTCGCATACATAAAACGATATATGTCTCCTGATCAGATAGAAGTAAGTGCGATAGTAACACATACATGAAGCATGTCTCATACATAAATACTGACTCTCATATGCGAATAGTCTGAAACTAACATAGATAATGACTCATACATAGATAACCATATCACTGCGGAGGACGATGACGAATCTGGGTCTTCCTTAGGCGAGGACCGGAAGGCGATAAGCGCTGAGGCGGTGGACGATGCTCACGATAACCACGACCATAGATAACCTCGTCTGTCACTGTCTGTGTCTCCTGCGACGGTGGTGGTGGTGGAGTGTGAAACACCGTGTGCGAGAAGTCATAAGTGTTTTCAGCTTGGTCATCGTCATCGCCATAGCCCTCTAATCCACATCCAGCACCACTAAGTATCGGTGACTGCACTGAATGCGTGAACTGTTGCGACTGGTTGCCTACCACAATATAGTAAAATGGGTAAAATTAATTTGCGAACCTACAATGTTGAAAAGAATGTACAAAGTAGTGTTACCTAGTTCCATTTGATGAGACCAGGAAGAGGTCCCTGGTTGAGAAAGCGATGGCTGATTCCAAGAAGAGCTCCCTGGTTGTGAAGGAGATGGCTGATGCACGGAGAGGCGTGGTTGCTGCATGGAGTGTCGTGGTTCTGAATGCTGCATAGAGTGTCGTGGTTCTGAACGATGGACAGAGGGACGTGGGGGACGATGTGCCGGACGAGGAACGACAACATCCGTAGATCGCCTACATGTAAGTGATGCGTAAATCCCTCTTAACTTCTCATCCATACGCCTCAACCATGAGAGGTGCTCTGTCTGTGGGATAGTATCCCCCCTCTCAACCTGCCGCATTAAAGCGGAAACCTCCTCTCGCGTCTGGACTGTCAAGTCACTCTGCACATGAAGAGTTAACCCGTTGTATATGATAAGGGTGTGATAAAACTACACATATGAGAAGCATGACACGTACCGCGTGGTGTCTCATTCCCACAACAGAGGTAGTTGGGTACATATCACTGGTGAGAGGGGCTTCAATCTGATCAGGAGCAGCTGATGGAACCAAGTAGATCATCGTTGTATGCCGGTAAGTTTGTAAATACAACCCAAACTTGTCCCAGTCAAAGGGCCAAACCTCATTCTAGATATTTGTCGGCGCCGTAGTCCATTCTTGAACATAAGGCATAATGCTTTGAAGCCAAACAGCCATGGACTTGTTTCCTCCTACGCGACTGTACCTGAGATTGACATGCGCGTTGCATGGTTAGATATATTCTGAATGTAGTGCTGACAACTTTAATATTATTACTTACTTGTGAACGTGGTCTGGTATCCGTGGAATATCTGGAATTGTAGGCTCTTGACATAGACCAAACTGTCTCATCACCCTATGAAGAGTCATCTCCTCAACCGTCACGTCGCACACCAACTTGGCCTTGGTCATCCAGTAGTGCCGATCTCTAGTGCATAAGGCAGATATCCCAACTGGATACCTGGATGTTATAGTCTGATACGAGTATGGCTCCCAGATAACTTGATCCTCGTGCAAACTATCAAACTGCACCATGAAGGACGGGTAGCAGCCCTTCACCTGGGTATGTGCAAACTGTCTCTGTACATGACAACAAATTTACATTAGTAATACTATTGCATAGCAAAAATAATCGAAAGAATTACATAATTTAAAAGTACCTCTCTCCATGCCCAAACAGATCCCATAGTAAGCAAGTCGCCGATAGCAGCCACGTAAGCCCCTCCTATGTCCTCCAACCCAAACGGTGTGTCAATGGAGACATAGGGTCGTCCAATAGGGAATCTCTCGTATGACCAGAGCTACAACAATAGTGGACATCCAACCAGACCTGACTTTCTAGACTTCAGCAAGCAACCTTTGCACAAGCCTCTGTACGTAGCTGCTAACACGGCAGAACCAAAACTCCTCTGGACAATATCCACAGGGCAACGTGTGTCAGCTATCTCTCATGCAATACCGATGAGTCGTGCATTAACAGTGGTCACGTGGTTTTCCGTGAACATCATCTTGCCGAACAACCATAGAATATATGCCTCTAGGGATCGATCAATCTGTGCATCTGACAAATCTACTGTGGGGTATCCTAATGAGACAATCTACATAGAAAACATACGATTGTGTGAATGATGTATTATTGGTAACTAAAAAAACATAGTCATGTGGCCACGAAGGTTACCTGAAACTGGCTCAACCACCTAAAACGTGGCCCGTGAGGATCATCGTCTAAGCCCGTAGCAGTTGGCACCGTAGCTAGAAACCGGGCCTGCATATTTGCAAGCCAGCTAGGTTCTGCCTCTAAAGGACCTATGGCATCACCGGCCAAAGGTAATCCCAACAAGTAGGAGACATCCTGTAAAGTAGGTGCCATCTCTCCCCAGGGAAAGTGAAAGGTATGTGTCTCTGGTCTCCATTTATCTACTAAGCAGGTAAGTAGTGACCTGTCGTAAGAGAATCGTTTCACTTGCCTCCTTTTCAACTGCATTGGTTCACCTTCCTCATCCAAGTTCGAATGGTCAACCCACTCTTGCAACGTACCCTCAACCAGCCGTGCCAAGGGTAGAAGTCCAGCCCAACTTAACCTACAAAAAAAGAGAATGTAGCATGAAAAGTAAGTAATTATATGTTTCAATACCTATTTCAAACATGTAAGGCACTATATGTATCAATACCTATCAACCCATGAAGGGTGTATCATCCAGTTAGTCTTTGGGGTGCGAGTGACCAAAACGTCTAAGTTCTTGCCCCCTTGCATAAGTGCAGCCCGGTGACCTCTATCAATCGTACCATTAAGCAACGGATACAAAGACATATCTGCAATCAAAACATAGTCCAGACATTACAAATTAATACATAGTTCAGACATACAAAGTAAAACATAGTACAGAGGACATTACGAATTAAAACATAGTTCAGACATACAAAGTAAAACATAGTCTAGTCGACATTACAAATTAATACATAGTTCAGACATTACAAAGTAAAACATAGTCCAGACGATATTACAAATTAAAACATTCTCCCCCACATTATATAGCTTGTGAGTTATTCCTTCCTCGTCCTCCCCTTCGGCCTCGACTGCCACGACCACGTCCGCCTCTTGCTCCTGTTGTTGCAGCCGTCGATGTGGAAGCACTCGGTGATGTGGAAGCACCATCTTTGTTCAAGTCAGGACAATATTTCATCCTATGCCCATAAGCCATGCATAGCAGACATTGTCTGGTTGCTCCACCAGCTTCAGATTGGTCCATATCGTTTCGGATTTGACGGGCCTTACGTCGACCCCTGCTTGTTCGCCGAAGTTCTGGATCCGGGATGTATACTCTCTCACCGTCCTTAACCTTGTTGAAATTGCCAACGACTCTAAACCCTATCATCTCACCGGTCCATGTGTTCAGTACAGCCTCTTTTAAGTAGTATGGCGACACAAAGGAGACGGCAGCCAACTCAATCTGGCCACAGGCAGCCAACACATGTGAGCAGGGCAGGTGCAACAACTTTGGTTTGTTGCATGTACACTCACACGTTGGATAAAATTCTGTTCCAATTTTTACCTCATGCGTCTTCACCTCATTCGCAGAACCAAAACCATCGGTAGGTAGCTGAACCTCATACCTCCTTTCCAGATTACCTACGAGTCTCACAGTGTGCTTCTTTGCTTTCTCTATCTTCTCTGCCATATACTCCATGACACGGCTACAGTAAGGTGTGTTCTGATTATCTATAATATGCTTCTTTGCTAACTCGTGTCGGTCTCTGAAATATCTCAAAGTGCCATGGAATACAGCCTCCACAATAGCTGTGAGTGGCAATGCTCTATTCCCTCTGAGTACAAAGTTATACACCTCTGCAAGGTTGGTTGTCATGTGGCCATACCTAGCTCCATGGGTGTCATGCAACAAAGACCAATTCACGGGAGGCTCTTTCTCTATCCACTCTGAAAAATCCTTTATTGCCCTCCCCTTCTTTCTCTTAGTATTAGGAGGGTCAATTGCTGGCAAGTCACAAAGACCAACTGGCTCCTCTAGCTCCGCCATGAGTGTTGCTAATTGTTGTTGGTCCTTTTCCATTTTCTTCCTGGCACGGACCTGCTTCTTAGTAAACTCATCAAGTTTTGACCAAATAAATTGGTATTTACGCTCCTGGTTCTGCTTGCACAATTTTTTAAACAAGTTCATCAACCGCTTGTTCTTGAACTGTGAGAAAAGTTAGCGCCAAGATGGCGCATGCACCACCGGCTCTGCAAATCCTTCCAAGGTGTTGGTTTGTCTATTGTTGGATTCCTTAGTGTCTTCACAGCCTTCAATATACCAGCATGCCTATCATGAATGACACACACGTTGGGTCGATCCTTCACGATGGCAATTTTCACTTGTCGAAAGAACCATACCCAGCTCGGAAAGTTCTCACCCTCCACAAATTCCATGGCAAGTGGAATGATTTGATTGTTTCCATCCACAGCAATGGCAGTCAGGATTTGCCCTTTGTACTGACCAGTAAGGAATGTACCATCCACAAACATCATAGGAGGACAATGCCGGAAAGCTTCAATGCGCATAGCGAAAGAGAAGAATACTCGTTTCAACACGCTAAAACCTGGTATACTCAGCAACCTTATATGTTGTACGTTAACATAAGTGCCGGGATTCCTCTCCTTCACATCCAGGAGACGGACAATATTATCATATGAGTCAAAGAATGTCCCAAACCTTTCCTCCATAGCCTTCTGCTTAGCCCTCCAAGCCTTCCCATAAGGAATGTTATAATTCCATCTGACCTTCACTGCTGTCTGGATGTGTTTTGCTTCCATATCTTTTTTTCTCCACTATCTCAGTATACATGAGTTGCGCAATGAGAGTTGAAGTTAGGTTTGGATGACGAACCAACAAGTTTTTCCTCACACAATTATGTGGGACCACATTCGTGACAACCCAGTGGATGTTATACTTCGGCACGTGCTCGTGCACCTTCGCAGGACAACCTGTTTCAACACACTTCGCGGTATAGTTTGTTGGGTTTGATATGTGTGTCTGGAAAACCCTTTGAGTAGACATAGCCCACTTTATCGCTGCATACTTCAATTTTTTCTTTGTATCAAACATAGCCCCTATCTGGACTTGGTTCAGATTATATTGCCATGGAGTCTCATGGCCATCGTTCACAGTAAGGCCGGTGGATATGTCATGATTCCATGCAGAAGGAATTGGTACCTCCACTTCATCCTCAGAATTTTCAGAATCCAGATCCTCCGCATATCCATCCTCGTCCTCTTCCTCCATCACCTTCTGCATTTCATCGCCTTCCTCATCCCCATCAGCAACACTAGAACCAGCTAATATTATCGACTGAATATTCTGCCTAGTATCATGGCCACATACATTGTCCAGCATGTAGTCTGGCTCCTTCTCGGTTTGGCTAGGATCCACATCCGGTGGTTGTGACCCGGATAAATGAATCTCGTTAGCAACTCGACTACCCTGGCCGGTTTCATACCCCACATGGAGTTGTACGTTATTCTCCTCCTTTGCCACTGGCTGCACTAGGACATATGGGTGGATTCTTCGATCACGGCAACGACTTAACAGGGTCAACCAATGATGGCTCCTATCTATCGGCATCAACTCCCACTTGACATTTTTACAGGATTTGGTCCACAATGCATGAATACTGACGGAACATACTTCAGGATCCAACCCAAAACTAGTAGTCAACCAGTGCTTCAACTGTCTAATGTCCAGTCTGTCCGGATCTAAAAGTGTCATGACGCCATTTTTAAACTCGCTAAGATCAACCCCCAACTCATTATATCGAACATTACCAGGGCCATAGTAAACAGTCAAATTTACTGATATAGACATTTTCACCTGTCAGACATTGCCACCTTGTAATTAATCGCAATGAACAAAATTGTTACCGGCTACACTAACTATCCACTAAAATGCCAACACAAACCAATTAACACTAAAAAATGTGGCGCGTGATTATACCTTCGACGCGTGTGGCCACCTCACTGAGAACTTGCACCAACAGACAACACCAACGCCACCCCCTTGGCGCCACGAAGCTGCACCTCCTCCTCACCAGCCAAACCGCCTCCTCCTCCTCCTCAGCCCACCATGGCTTCTCCTCCTCCTCACCCCATCATGACTCCACCTTACTTGTACGCACAAATAGCTATCCCATTGGGAAAAACATGACCGTACACCGGTGGAGATGGCTACGATCTACCGTTTCTGTGCTTTGGATTCGAAAATAGGTGGAGAAACGAAGAGATCAGCGAGGGGTGAGGGCGATGTACAGAGAGGAACGAGAGAGAGAGAGAGAGAGAGAGAGAGCAAGAACAACGAGAGGAAAAAGAAGACCAGCTCGGGCCTTATCCAAAACTCTTTGGCCACTGGTTAGCCGAAGACGTCTTCGGTCGCTGGCTGGCCGAAGAGGCCCGTCTTCGTCCCAGTTCGCACACACTTCGGCCACGCTTAACCGAAGAGGTCACTTCGGGCTTAGGCAGGCCGAAAAGGCCCACTTCGGCCAACGGTTGACCGACGGGCTGCTACTTTTGCAAATAATGCATCAACACTGCTTGTTTCCAAAATTGCTATAAAAAACGCCGAAAAGGCACACTTCGGCCAACAGTTGCACCAACAGACAACACCAACGCCACCCCCTCGGCGGCACGAAGCTGCACCTCCTCCTCACCAGCCAAACCACCTCCTCCTCCTCCTCAGCCCACCATGGCTTCTCCTCCTTCTCACCCCATCATGACTCCACCTTACTTGTACGCACAAACAGCTATCCCATTGGGAAAAACATGACCGTACACCGATGGAGATGGCTACGATCTACCGTTTCTGTGCTTTGGATTCGAAAATAGGTGGAGAAACGAAGAGATCAGCGAGGGGTGAGGGCGATGTACAGAGAGGAATGAGAGAGAGAGACGGAGAGAGAGAGAGAGAGCAAGAACAACGAGAGGAAAAAGAAGACCAGCTCGGGCCTTATCCAAAACTCTTTGGCCACTGGTTAGCCGAAGACGTCTTCGGTCGCTGGCTGGCCGAAGAGGCCCGTCTTCGGCCCAGTTCGCACACACTTCGGCCACGCTTAACCGAAGAGGTCACTTCGGGCTTAGGCAGGCCGAAAAGGCCCACTTCGGCCAACGGTTGACCGACGGGCTGCTACTTTTGCAAATAATGCATCAACACTGCTTGTTTCCAAAATTGCTATAAAAAACGCCGAAAAGGCCCATTTCGGCCAACGGTTGACCGACGGGCTGCTAGTTTTGCAAATAGTGCATCAACACTGCTAGTTTCCGAAATTGCTATAAAAAACGTGCTACTTTTAAAAAAAAACCTAAATGACGCTTCGGCCCAGTTCGCACACACTTCGGCCACGCTTAACCGAAGAGGTCACTTCGGGCTTAGGCAGGCCGAAAAGGCCCACTTCGGCCAACGGTTGACCGACGGGCTGCTACTTTTGCAAATAATGCATCAACACTGCTTGTTTCCAAAATTGCTGTAAAAAACGCTGAAAAGGCCCATTTCGGCCAACGGTTGACCGACGGGCTGCTACTTTTGCAAATAGTGCATCAACACTGCTAGTTTCCGAAATTGCTATAAAAAACGTGCTACTTTTAAAAAAAAACCTAAATGACGCTTCGGCCCAGTTCGCACACACTTCGGCCACGCTTAACCGAAGAGGTCACTTCGGGCTTAGGCAGGCCGAAAAGGCCCACTTCGGCCAACGGTTGACCGACGGGCTGCTACTTTTACAAATAATGCATCAACACTGCTTGTTTCCAAAATTGCTGTAAAAAACGCTGAAAAGGCCCATTTCGGCCAACGGTTGACCGACGGGCTGCTACTTTTGCAAATAATGCATCAACACTGCTTGTTTCCAAAATTGCTGTAAAAAACGCCGAAAAGGCCCATTTCGGCCAACGGTTGATCGACGGGCTGCTAGTTTTGCAAATAGTGCATCAACACTGCTAGTTTCCGAAATTGCTATAAAAAACGTGCTACTTTTAAAAAAGAAACCCTAAATGACGCTGCAGCGAGGAAGTAATATCCTTGCCTGCCGGCATTTAGTTATTAGTAGGAGAAATTCCCAATTATCGAACCTGGGTCTCTAGCACGGAGTCGTTAGGCTAATACCACTGCACCACTCCAGCACTGGTGATGTATGATAGAGGCTTAATATAAATACTATAAACTACCGGCGATTTTAGAAGGAAAAAAACAAACGGTCTTTTTTCACTTTCCAATGACATCGTGGGTAATTATTTACAACTCCAGGGATAATCTTAATGACCGATGACCAAAAGATTATTTACAACTCCAGAGATAATTTTAATGATGGACGACCAGAAGCGGTCCGTACTTTATCAGTACTTTCTCCGTTTCAGTTTACAAGTCATGCACATATACCTAGGTTGCTAATTTTATCACTCTAATATAAACCATATAACACAAAAATTATATTGTTTAAAAATAGAACATCTGAAGTTTATTTTAATATATTTTTTGTAATATATGACTTGTATTAGGTTGATGAAGTTGACGATCTAAGGGTACGCGCATGCCCTGTAAACTGAGAGAGGGAGTAGATAGAGATAGAGATACATAAGTAGCATCACTGTGCTCCCACGAAAATATATCTACGAAAATATATCTACGAAGCATTAATTGTCCACCCGATAGCCCAAACACCCCACCCGCAATGGCGAAGCGTTCTATCCCCTTGCTCATGGCAATGGTCTCCATCCTTCTCACAGCCATAGCCACCACCCGGGCCGCGAGCCTTGCCCCAGCAGCCGATGACCGGAACTCAAGAAACATGCCAACCGCGTATGAAATGCTAGGGCGGTATGGCTTCCCACCTGGCATCCTCCCGGAAGGCGTGCAGGGCTACGAGCTCCGGCCAGATGGTTCCGTTGAGGTACACCTCTCTAACGACTGCAAAGTCCGCATCGCCGGGCATAACATCCAGTACAGTAGCCGGATCGCCGGGAAGATCCAGAACGGCTTGATCACGGGCCTTGAGGGCGTGAAGGTGAAGATCTTTATTCCGTTTATCCGCGTTCGGGGCATCCGCCGCAACGGCAACGATCTCAGAATCCACGCCGGGAAGATAACCAAGTCATTCTCGGCCAACGATTTCTGCTTCTCCCCACGGTGCAACTGAGGCTAGACTGCAAGATCAAGAACACAAGCGCTGCCATCCCAGACTGCTTCTTCGAGCACGTCGCTTGACGTTTCCTTGTTTTCTTTTCCTTTTGCCTTTTTCTTCTGCATGGGACGTGATGCACGCTGATTCCTTTTTTTGTAAATTATATAGTGTGCTATTTTACCAGTTCATGTAATGTCTTTGTTTCTTTGCCCCTAGAATACGCGTACTATGCATTAAAGGGGTAGAGTGGGTAGGAATACCCAAGACCACATACAAGGTTTAGGTTACACTAGCACAAATGCCCGTGCGATGCAACGGGAGAAAACATCGATGGAAACTGCTGCCTTCTATTTCAACATGGCACCCTATTTTAAAAATAGTAACTGGTTCAAAGTTATTCAGTCAAATACTAACGGGTTATTCCTATAGAGATAAAAAATAACAGCTCAAACTCAGTTTAGTGATGCTTAGATTGGATGATGACTATCAAACTCACCCCATCTCTCCTTCATATGTGCTTTGCTGAAGAGAAAGGGCGAGGAATAACCATGTGTCGCAACAAGCGCTGAAGTTTCTCTCTCGCATCATGTCTCTCCCTCAACCACTATGCGCGCTTCATTAATCCGTCGGTTTCACAAACTAATGCTTAAGTTGTAAATCGAATTGGAAGATCGAATGCAAGAACCATGGAAGAGAAGTGAATGAGACGACACAAGAGCTAGCTAACTTTTGTTTTTACGGTAAAATCCATTGTAATTGGGCCAATGAACCCTGAGCTTTTCTCAATGTAATCTCATAAACAGTGTAACTATTATTTGGTACCAACAAAGGGTATCACCATCACCTCTCCTAAAGGAAGCAGCAGACTGCCCGCAAATTTCCATACTTTTGCTTTTGCATGTTCCATTCCAACTATCTACCATGATACTTCATCCAGCAGCACATTCCTTGATACCACTTCCTGAAAGTCAGAACAATATCACGGGCACAGGTAATACATCACTATTACTTCGTGAAAGTTTTTCTGCTGAGCTATCCTTACTGTATTTTTTTCAAAAATAGGACACTTGTCATTGTACCAGAAAAGCACACCTACAACGGCAGAACTGCATCAACTATCAAATATACCACTCAGATTCTACAGAAAATAGGAACACCAAGAAAGAGTGAGGTATAGAAAAAAACATGTCAACTGTTATTTGGTAACCAACCAAAGGGTCGCTAAAACTCTTCAGGCATAGTTGAAGCCACCATCTCTTTTAACCCCTATCAAAGGGATTTGATGACCAATGAAAATTACACGAACAATCTCACTTTCTTAGACCAAACTTTGCTTACTCAATAGGTGTGGAACTCGTGGAATGTAAGGATTAAAACAGATCTCCCCCTGAAAGGTGAGTAATTAGCTATGTTTGTCATTTGAAAACATTAAACCAATAACCAGGGAAGAGACAGTCATCATATATATTGAAGCATCTCAAGAAAAGAAAAAGATGCACAGCAATAAATAACTGAAGCTAATTTGTAAAATATTGGCAGCAAATGTAGAATATTGATATTTGGCACTTCATATGACAATGAGAAAATAAACCAGGATGAGTCACCTCAAATAATTTGACCGTATCATCTTCATTATGGTTCAAATGAGAGAGAAAATAGATAGCCATTAAGCAAAAATTCCTCGTCAGCAACCATTGCACATATTTTAGTTTTATAAAATACAATAGTTCATTTTGCATACAGAAATAGGTCAACATTCTAGAAACAGATGTGTTCGTCTTCATCTAAAGTTCAATTGACATAAAAAATTCAAATTGTAGCTGCATATATTCTGTAGATACACTGACCAACAAATTATTAGAATTATAAGTCAAATTCCAGTAGAAAGTATGACTACCGCATCTTAAAAATGCACATCTAATAGCTTGTAAACCTAGTCAAATTGATGCCTGCTAATTTCGCATATCTTTTCCAAGAAATACAATATTTCTTCTCACATACCTGCAGTGTATATATTGTTCAAAAGAAAATGAGAGAAGACCATGATCTCCCAGGCTCTACATGTAAGAGGAGCAACAGACCTAATTGAACTACAACTTGTTGACCGAACAAGAGGCGGGTCGTGGGCGATGTTGGCGTCTGCGCTCTCCCAGGTGAGGCGGTGAGGAGGCCACACGGCAGTGTGCCTGTCGAATGGTGACCATGGAGCTCCAAATTGGAGGAGGAGAGGGTGGTCTCCGGTCTTGCTCCGTCGGTTGGCAGCCATGGATCCCCAATTTAGAGGACGAAAGGATGTTGGATTCTGCCATACTCATCGAGGAAGATAAATGCATGTCCAATAGGGGTAAACTATCTATGTTGGACTGGATTATAAGTGTTTCGGTTGCACCGAACTCGGGAACTGTCTAGCTATCAAAATTTGTGATGTGAGCAAAGCCATGGACAATTATAAAACTGAAAACCAATACAGTTTATTTTATACAGCTACGCTTTGGAAAAAATGCGCACGTAAAGATGGTTCAAAGTTGATGATAATAGGCAAACTAATCTCCCATATTTGAAGTATGGTCATGGAAGCAACCTGCATTGGAAGGGCATGCCATGGTCCAGTAAGTATGACCCTTACAAAAATTGGTAACTGGACAATGCAAGGAATCTATGTGCAGTGCATATAGAAATCTGAATGGTATATAAATGAAAAATAACCACTTGCTCAATAGGTCTAGTGAGATACGATGTAGCACTTTAGCAGCCAAATTATCTTGCAAAATGCAAATACAATACATAAATAATTGGATTTGCCACCTGAATAGCAAATTCAGGTTAGAATTTTATGTCGACAAAAACACATCTGTTCCCGGTAGGTAATATGCAGTGAAGTCTCCGCGTTGCAATCGTGTCACACAGCTGCTACATTACCATTACGAAAGGACAAAGCAGAGTAGAGCTAGCAGCAACTGAAAGACTGAATACTAAAACTATCTAGCATGTGCACCACGGCTGGCTCTACCATGTGAACTATTTGCTAAAGAGTTAAGAAATGTCTGAATGACTACCTACACGAACATGAGTTGCATCCTCATTTGATTTACTCCATGATCCCAATCCAATTTCTTCACTCCATCCCTACAGATAACAAACATATTGTAATGTATATGTTGGGACCTGAGAGCTAAGATCAAAGAACAACCGAAGCAAACAAAATTAAGGTTCCTCCAACAAAGAACTGAAGCACGGCAACAGAGCAGATGCCAAAATCCAATACGTGAGCAATGGCCTCTCCGAGTAAAATAGCATGTGTGGCATGGGAGAGGGTGCGTATTGGAGGTACCTTGCTGGATACGGTCATGGCAACGAGCCGCTGGGTGCAGTGGCAGGAGTCAAGATGGCAACGGGGACGAAACCCATCGGGTTTTGCCTTCCCAAACCCATCCCCACGAAAAAATCGTAAACTCGTCCCCGTCCCCATCATCGTGTGCGGGGCTAGTTTTCTGCCCGTCCCCTAAACCCATCGGGTTTCGGGAAACCCACGGGCAACCCACGATAAAATCAAAATATTTAAACAAACATAGTGGCGACAAAGAATAACATTTCAGCAGCAAAACAAGCACATTTCAGCAGTATAACTTAAGTAAATTTCAACAAAAAACAATAGTAGATGGTTCAACAGCTATATAAGTTCTGAAATAGAACTTATAGTTCACAAATCACTTTAAAATTGGAATCATCATGGCATCTTTCACATCTCCAAGCCTCCAAACGACCATCTTCAAATCTTCCAATGCCAAATCTATGAGAATGTAAAGTCTTGAAGACAACTCCAAAAGCTTTGTCCTTATTCATTGTCAGCATCTATGAGAATCAAATAAGTAGTAATGAACATCTTATGAAACATTGCAGCAAGATAGTGATAAACTTTATGATGATATGTAAAGAAAGACACACCCATATATTTGTTTCTTATCCAATCTTGTGAACACATCAAGGCCTCTAAGATTTCGGGGGTAAGATGACTACGGTGGTACAAAAATAATGTAATTTCGCGGGTATTGCCAGGTTTCGGGTTCGGGGATTACCGAAACGGGTGTAAACCCACGAAACCTGTCGGGTTGTATAATGTGCCCAACAACAGTCCCGCGGGGATGAAAAGATGCTCATCCCCGTCCCCTAATAGGGTAAAAACCCACGGGGACGCGGGTTTCGGGGCCCCATTGCCATCTTGAGGCAGGACTACTCGAGGTGGAGATGCTGGTGATGTGGGGCCCAGGCTTGGTCGACGCAGCAGATGTCGTCAAGGTAAGAGAGGTGAGAGGAGGAAGGAATACCAGGGAGGCGAGACAGGGACCAGGAGAGTAGTAGCGACAACGAATCCCTCTGTCTCACGTGCCCGTCCGCCGTCGTCGAGCTCCGGCGAGCTCCTTCCTAGGTCGCCGCACCACCCCTCCTTTCCCCCATCTTCTCTCCCTCACCTCCATATCTCCTTTCTGCCTGGAGCCGCAGATTCCATTGATCTGCCCCGAGAAGCCGCACTCATGTCTTCTTCGTCATCACCGGTGACCCCCGCCTCACCGCCTTCCTCCGGATTCGCCTCCATAGCACCTGCCGCGCACGGATCCGGCCCCTGCAAGCTCCAGCCGTCGCCGCCGTACTGGATTGAGCCGACGCGCCGCCCCAGCCACTCGAGCCGCCGCGCCGCCCACAGCCGCTCGAGCAGCCGCGTTGACCCAATCCAAAAGTTGTGCTCGAGCGTCGTCTGCGTTCAACGTAAAGGATCGCGGGTTGAATACTAAAAAGTGTAGGGGCTTTTTGTAAGAACGAAACGTTTTCTCTGTGTGCCACTAAAATAGGGACTGCGGGTTGATTTCCTGTAAATCGAGGGGATTTTTTGCAAAACAACCATGACGGACGACCACAAGCAATAGCTGGTTTATTAGTAGGTAAAGATTACACCCGTACATCAGCACAAATCCACAGTATACGACTATTAATGCCGGAAAGAAAACTTTCACTGTTTCTTGCGGGAAAGAAAATTCCCACTTAATGAGCTCCCAACATCACCTAGATATAGACACTTATGTGTGCGTGTCTATATATATTGATAAATGCATGTTTTTCTTGAAAAAATATTGCAATTTTATATTGTATGTAGCAATTAATACGTTGTATGCCTAAAAACATAGGGCTGATTAAATCTATCTATTTATCAATCTCTCTATCTATCTATCAATCTATAGATCTATCTTGATGCAGAGGCCGGGGTCTTTCTCTTTTTCAAAAAAAGAAAAAAAAACTATCTATCTATCTATATTTTATCGAAAAAAAACTATCTATCTATCTATATCTATCTATATTTTATCGAAAAAAATATATCTATCTATCTATATCTATCCTTTTATTTTAGGATATCTATTTATATTATTAAAGTGGTGGAGATCTATTACATTTAATTGAAAAGTAGCAAAGGTGGATGTTGGTTGACACGGACATCTCCAATACTCATCTAGCCGCCGTTGCAAAAGGACTCCTCCACGCTGCCGCCTCAGACTCCCTCCTTTCTGCCGTTCCATGGCCTCGCCGGCGGCAAGAGTGTGGGGACCCGTTCATTTCATCTTTCCTTTTCTTAGGTCTTGTTTCCCTAGCAATGTCGACGAGGCGAAGATGGTGCATTTGAATGAGGTCTCTCTGACCTTCCCCTACGATGACAGCGTCTGATTCGCGTCGACGAAAGGCTTGTGGGAATTTGTGGTCGCTAGATCTGTTGGCTCTCTACATATCTTGGCAGTTAGTGTGTCTATCAAGGGGAACAATTGGCTTGCTATTGGTGCAACAACTTTGACAACTGTCCCACGTTGTACCGTGGTATGGTCCAGTTTCTCCAAGTCTCTGCACTGGCGGTGATGGATTGCAAGCATGTACTACGTGGGGTGATGCTCCGGCCAATGTTTTTTAGCGACTTCTAGATCTCGCTCCAAGCAGTGACTGACTATCACGGTATTTAATGCCTGGTGAGGTGACGGCTCTTGAAGGTATCCCATTCCTTTACTATTGGTTCAGTCTGGTTCTCAATCTCCAGTAGGTGGCAATCGATAGGGGGAATAACAAATGTAGTATGATCTTCGAAGTAATTTTATTTTTTACTGGTTGGTATGTGTCCAGTTGTCTTTCAATTGTATTGGCTATTTGCCTTGATAATTATTAGATCTAATATGCCCTTTGGGTGCTTTTCTTCAAAAAAATTGGCATACCTAGCAGCATGCATTACCTATACCTAAAAACCAAAGTTGGGCAAAAACAATGCTCCAACGACTTAGCTACCCCATGGCTCCAATAATATACCTCACCCATTACTTTTCCCTATAATTTTTAGGCTATAACCTATTTTATCTCTCCTTACACCCATCTTTGGGTACACACGTGTCTGTAGCCTAAAAGCAAATTAAGCTGCGTGCGAGAGCCAACTGTCGGCTCCGGAATTTTCAATGTCCTCCATGTACATGCATTTTGCATCACATAAGATAAAATGCTCTTGTGTCATGTATGTTTACCATAAGATGGCAACGGGCCTCGAAACCCGCGTCCCCATGGGTTTTTATCCTATTAGGGGATGGGGATGGGGGTCTTTCATCCCCGTGGGTGTTTCATGGGTTTACACCCATTTCGGTAGTCCCCGAACCCGAAACCCGACAATACCAGGCAAAATATGCTTCTGTTTGTTGTTGAAATATGCTTATCTTTGTTGCTGAAATGGGGTATTGTATTGTGCTGAAAAATGCTCCTTGTAGCTGTTGTTGCTCTTTTTTCTGAAGTTATGCTGCTGATATATGCTCCCTGTAGCTGCTGAACAATGTACCATTGTATTGTGCTGAAATATGCTCAAGATATGCTACTGAAATATGCTCCTTTTTTCGGAAGAAATATGCTCCTTTTGCTGCTGAAATGCTATTCTTTGTCGTTACTGTGTTTTCTTAAATATGTCGATTTTCCTGTGGGTTCCTCGTGGGTTTAGAAAACCCGGCGGGTTTAGGGGACGGGCAAAAAATTAGCCCCAGTCATGATAACGGGGACGGGGACGAGTTTACGATTTTCTCATGGGGATGGGTTTGGACAAGCAAAACCCGATGGGTTTCGTTCCCGTTGCTATCTTGATGTTTAGCCATGTACTATTTTATCTATGTTTTCTACTTTATTGCAAGGTTGCACCGGGTGGAGTACCTGAAGGCCTCCAGAACTGGAAAATGAAGGGTGTTTACTATCAGATCTATCTCCTCCGACCGGGGCAATTCAAAGATGTCGTCATCACCATCTCCAAGACAACACCAAACCCACCAACATCCACAATATAAACATCATGTCCATCTGCATCACAATCTATGTGATGTGCCTATCCTCTTTCTTAATAAAAAAAGACATGAACCCCTTGTGTGTGTCCTTAAAAAACATCATCTATTAGATAAATTGTTGTGATACCTTCCGGGTCTTAATTGATTTTTGTAATTGATTATTCATCTTTTACTGGTGACATGTTTACACTTTTAGATTGTTATCCATATCCCATTATCAATTAACATTCTTGAGGACGCATGGCAGAAAGTTCATTTATTAGAAATTCATATGTACCTTAACAACGGACATAAATCCATCAGGGTCACACATTGGATCATAAAATTCATAATATGCAGTTGTGCATCAACTTTCTCGTCCTCCTATTGTGCCCTCAACATCTCCTATGAGATGACAGTGGACAAGATCGCCCGACGCGTCGGCCCCTTTGACGACCTCACATGCTTTGTCATCTGAAAGCCGTGGTTGCACACACTCAGTGCCACAAGCCTCACCCATTGTGTTGGAATTGTGCCAAATATTGTGTACAAGATATGTTATAGTTGAACATGGAGTTGTTCTACATGTTGATAGGATACAAAGTAGTGTTCAAGTAGGACACTTGTATCTAGGCCTCCTATAAAATCTAGGAGTAGACACATGTTGTAACATATGCAACACACTAGCACATGTATGCAGGGGGAGCCCGCGGCATGTGTCGGCATCTGGGCGTCCGACGGGCTATATTGTAGCAATGTCAACAGGGAGGAGCTAGCGCTCACAGTGATACCCCGATAATGTAGACATACCGGTGAACTTTCTTAACAAATTTTGGTATCGTTCCTCGTGCATGTAATTGCTTGGTCCTTGGTATGCCGACTATTCGACTCGGATTTCTAATAAAAGGTACCATGAGCTTTGGTTGCGAGGTTTGAAGGTCATGGTTTGTTGGCCTAGAGGAAGATGAGGCAAAGGATTGATTGGTCTATATGAAAATAGATCGGATTGACGTGGAAACTGCATGTTGCCGGTAAGTTTTTCTTTGGAGAGATGGAAGCAATCGGAAGCCAAGAACATCGCAATTAGTCATATCGGCTGGGTGGTGGTGGTGGAACGCAAGTTGCAGGCAACAGGAGCGCTAAGAGCAAGTATATAGCAGGGTTGTAGCCAGGTTACGTGGCACTTTTTCCCTAACTGGAGGAGAGATACATGAGAAAATAAAGGAAGTAGGCTCTTATGCAAGAGTCTATCTCTACATGTGCTGCTGGGAAAAGTACAATACATATGAAGAACTAGAAAAATATGTTAAAAATGTACAAATTTATAGCCAACCTTATTATATGACCTGAAGTAGAAAAATGAGATCATAGATTGTGACGACTCCAAGCACATCACTATTTTTAAGCATGGCCTGTCGGATGAGCACCTCACCGGAGACGTGGGGAAGATCAAGCCCAAGACCATGCCGGCTTTGATGGACATGGTGACAACTTCTGTTTTGGTGAGGATGCATTGCACGTTAAGGCCCTGTTTGATTTAGTTTTTATCGACGGATTCCACTGCCGCGCAGCAGAATCTGAACCAAAGAGTGAACCCAGCAGAATCCGAATTCCAGAAATCCGCTGCCAAAATCTGAACCAAAAGCGGAAGCAGCTCAGGACGTGTTTTCCAAAATCTGATTTCGCTGCGGGCCAAAATCTGAAAAAGCTGTATCAGCTGGTTTGCCAAATGACCTACATCTTTTTCACATGAGATTTTTCACAGTTGTTTTTCCACAACAGATTTTTCACAGCTGCTTTTCGAAATCCACAGCCGAACCAAACAGGGCCTAAGTAGAAGTCAGACGCCATACATGGCACGCCCGTGCGATGATGTTGGAGGAGGAAACCCGAATGGGCAACCTTCAACCACAAATCCACCATCTTCAGGTTGTTGTCGACGTTGATCACTATCGGCATCTACACCTGGACAACCTCTTGTGCTCCACGCCGATGCTAGAGTGAATGCCGTCGCAACAACGGAGCGGGACGACTTAAATCCACTATAGAGATGTTGATGCCATCACACCATCCTTGCTTGAACATACTAGCACACGGATCCACCGACCATAGGGAAGAGCATCATGTTAAGGATGGATCTAGTCTAGTGCTTATTCATTCAATGTCGTCGTCGCCGTCACCGAGCCAAGACGTCGAACGACCAAAACCTAAGCTACTATGATCCTAAACCTACAACTACTCATGTCTGCACGCGTGAGATCAGTTCAGCCCCTCACCATGACGATTGAGAGGTCGTCAGTGGAGGGGAGCTGGTCGATGACCGCCAGAGAGCTGGTCGCAAGCGTGAGATGAGAACAATGCCTCAATTTGCATCTATACATTTGGTAGAGCTAAGCATTGCAAACCAACCTGTGGTTGGATGATTAGCAGGACAGTCATATCCTCAATCCACCAGGGGTCAAGTCCTGAAGCTCGCATTATTTCTGAATTTATTTCAAGATTACCGGTGACACGCGTTCAGTGGAAGAAGACGGTCTCGTTGACAACGAAGTGCCTATGATGACTTCGTCAATCTGAAAATGATATGTCGGACCAGTCTCTTAGAGGTACTCATAGAGATAGGATTTGCATGTGTGTTTATAGGGATGAGTGTATGCGTGTATATATGAGCCCGTATTGTGTTTAAAATAAAAGAGAGAAGCATTTATACCTGTGTGATATGTGCTCCGACTTTTGTTACATACTTGTATTGTACGAGAGCTCGTAAGCGGCTCTTGACGTGATGTTTCTGAAAGATTGAAAAAGCACCGGCGCGGCCGCTTGCGGCCTTTGGCGAATGTTGAGCCAGATCTGATCTGGGTTTGAAAAGAAAAACCTTTTTTCCATCCCTGCGGTTGATGGAGGATGGAGGTAGGGTACCTACCATCGTGGCCTCCGGCGGTAAGTGACGATAGAGACAGACGGACGTTAGCCATTTATAACGTGGATGAAAAGTCTACCGCCAAACACAATGAAGGTAGATTGTTATACCCTATTGCTCTTCGTAGTTTATAACTATTCGACCCTACCGCTGAGGTCAATCATGATAGGGTATAACAACCTATCACTGGGAGCCTCGACCATAGAGTCGATGGCTGAGGCGGCAAGTGTTTAGCTGCATCTACATGAATAAGTTCCATACCGCTGTCAACTCCAACGGTAGGAAAAAAAAGGTCAAATCCTGAAATTTTATCAAACCAGAGTCAGATCTGGCTCAACTTTCGCAAAAAATGTCAAAACCCCAATTCACCCGCCGCTTGCTTGGGTTGGCCCAACACGAGCTGGTTGGTTGGGTGGTCAACCATTTGTTCGTTGCGCTGCCAACTCCCTCATTCGCCCGCTCGGTTCATTGTTTACCATCGGCTATTGACTTTTGGCAAAAAACATGGGTCTAAAATAATTCAATTTTTTTGAAAAAGTTCTGGATTTTAAAAAATATTTTTGGATTCAAAAAAGTTCATGAATTGAAAAAATCATGTGAAATTAGAATAATCATGAATTTGAAAAAATTCACAAATTTTAAAATGTTCGCAAACATGAAAGTTTTCAGTTGATTTAAAAAATTCTCAAAAACTTTGAAAAGGTTAAAGAATTTAAAAATATTGTGATTTTTAATAAATTTTATGAAAATTGAAATAAAAAATCAAACAAAAACCCGGTTAGAAGCTTGTAGACACTTCCCAATACCAGCCAGAAAGCTACACAAAAAACTGAATCGGTTCGCCTTTATGGGCCGGCCCTGCTGATTCACTGGCGGCCGAAAAAAACCTCGGCAGCGTCGCCGGCTCTGCCGTTCGCTGGCCGGAGCACCTCCGCCTCCACCCGAGCCGCCACCACCGCGTGTTACGTTGCGTGTATCCTCGTGGATGCGCCGACCTATCCGCTCCCCTATAAATAGCTCACGCCCGGCCTCTGTTTCAATAGGAAAAACAAAATCCCTTGTCAATTCGCCTGCTTCATCTCGCCGGCAATCCTTCGTCGCTCGGCGCGCAGAATCAGTGGTGTGCGATGTAAGTAGTATCTAATTTGTGTGATTTTACTGTTCCACACATCCAGTAGAGTAGTTGATCATGGAGTGCATTGTGGTTTCGCCCCCTCTATCTTCTCTTGCAGATCTAACTGGAGTCAGTTATGTTCGCACCGTGACTTGAAGAAAGCATATCTCTTTGTGTTCTACTCCTATTATCTGTCGATCATAGTCCCCTCTCTAATCGCAGTAACAATTCACTTCACCAATTTTTAATCTCAATCAGTAAACAGCCGACCTTTTGTATGCTAGTAACATCGATTCCTGATTACACATTGTGGGCCGCCTCCGATAAACTGTCAGTTTTTCCCATCAAAATGCATACCAGTTTTATGAATAAACATGGGGAAATAACAGCAACATACTTCCTATGTTGGGATACTATGATCGTTTAGTTGCGCTGCTAAGTGGTAACCTGCACTTAATTTCTGCTTCAGGACTGCGAAGAAGACAGTGGTTGACTGCACAAGAGGCTTGAGCAGGGAGGAGAGAGCCACAGCTAGAAGGAAGAAACGTGAGTCATTGATTTCAAGTGGGAGTGATGGCAGAAGAAGAAGGGCTAGTAGGTACGAGAAAGAACTAGAAAAGATGGTAAAAAGTGAGTCACTGATTTCAAGTTATAATTCTTGATTTTCCTGTTCAAGCATGAATATAGCTCAAATAGAGTGGTCACAGTTTCCTGTGTATTATGTTCTTTAACTAGTGCGAAAGGAAATAATAGCGCTAAGGGCTGCTGAGGATGCACGGCTTTTTAACTTAGATTACCCCAATCAAGTTACTTCAAGCACTTCTTTCCAAGAGAAAGAGTTCGGCGACTCAGGCTCTCCTGATAAAGCACTTCAAGCAATCCGGGTCACCAAGGATATAACTCCAGATTTGTCCGCCATTGTTGTCTCTCCCGCTTTGTTTGATGGTGATTCTACTGCTTTATGCTAATGCATTCTCCACATTTGTATGCACCCATTGCTTGTTAGTGGTTTGACTCACTATCTCGTGCAGGAGATAAGATGTTATTTGTATGCTCAGGCGTAGCTGTACCACCTGGGTCAACTAGATTAGAGCCAACAAGATTTCTGACTTCCAGACGTTTGGTTGTGGAATTTGAGAAATACAGAAATCTTGATGATAAATTGAGGGTTGGTGCTGCTAAATTGCAAATCGTTATAATTCCATTTTGCTTTGTTTCTTCAAGCTAATTGGATCATTCTTTGCTGATATACTGCTTTTATCGCTCCAGATTGAAGTGTGTCTTCGAGATAATAGTCATATGGATGGGTTATTGGGACTATATGATGCTGATATTGCTATTGTCACGTCCTGTGATGATACCCCATATGGTGTTTGTCCTGTAGACCTGGACCGTCAGGCATCTCTGCCTTCCGATGGTCAGATAATAGCAGCTGCTCGTGCCTTCGGATCAGGCCGTTTGATGGTCACGCCTGGGCTTCTGACTGGAGATGGTCATGCAAGCTGGACAAAAATCACAGAGGTATGATATCTATTTGTTTCTTACTATTTGGCATGATGGAAAATTTGAAACTTACAAATAATTGCTTTGTGATAATAGTGGAGGTTTCTTTTGCTATTTAACCTTTGTAATACCTATGACTTGTTCTAGGCTGCACTTGGAGGGCCACTCATCGATCATGATGGGAAGTTTCTTGGGGTGAACATTCACATTGATACTGCAGAAAGTTCCTTTTTCCTACCACTGACAGCCCTTCGTGAACGACTCAAGCATTTTCAGATAGTCAAGTCTGTCTTCCACTTTATGAGCTACTTCCACATTCCATAATTCTTGTCATGGTTTTATTTCAAACCACTACAAGTATCATACATCATTTTCGAATTTGTTTCCTATATTTGGTGGATCATGATCGGATTGTTGAGTGTTTTCTCTCACTGAACTGTCAATTGATAGCAATGTTGTTTTGGCAACTGCCTGGTGGGGGATGCGTACATCTCATGTTGCTAATTTAGTTCTTTTGCTTCATTGATGAGGATAGAATATTTTTCTAACTTAAAAGATCTGAATAAGTTCGTCTGGACTAAATTGTGGACAATGTAACTCATATTGTGACATCTGGGTCTGCTCAATCTTTTGATGTCTTCTGTTGAGTATAAGCTTGATTTTTAAGTCCTTTCTCCTGCCTTGTGTCCTTATTCTATTGTATTTTTGAGTACGCGTCTGTGTTTATTTATCATATTCTATTGTATTGCAGTCCTAAAACTATGGACTTCCGTGGATATTCCTTGCCTGCAGGTGTATCAAGCATAATCCCTTCAGGTGTGAATGATACTCCCTCCGTCCGTGAATAAGTGCACATCTATCTTTTGTTCCAAGTCAAAGTATTAAAACTTTGACCAACTATGTAGAAAAGAGTAGTAACATATATGACATCAAATTGGTATATCATGAAAGTACATTTAAAAATGGATCTAGTAATACTAATTTAGTGCCATAAATGCTGCTACTTTTTCCTATAAAGTTTGTCAAAGTTTTAAAACTTTGATCTAAGACAAAAGTGATGTACACTTATTCTTATTCGTGGATGGAGGGAGTACATGTTAATTATTGCTCGCATAAAGAAATATTTTGTGGATCTTATCATACATATCATCTGACTACTAATATTGATCATCTTATGGCATCAGGATTCTGGAGAAGAATTAAGTGGCTAGAATCCGTTGGATATCCCATGCCACCACCCCTTGTGCTTGAATGTGAGTCGTTAGTTTCCATGTTGTTGACCTCTCCTTCGTGCACTTTTTTTAGCTAATTTAATTATTTCTTTAACAAGTCAATGGGGAATTGCTGGAGAGGTTTGATGACGAGTTTGCTGAATTACTTGCATGGAAAGCGTATCCTTACCCCGTTTCAAACCCTGGCTCTACGGAGTATGTTTGGGCGCTACTTCCAAGAGATGTTGTTAGAAACATATCCCGAAGTGTTGTCAAACTTGCTTCATTCAATGGTGATTCTTGTAGTTTATATGCTCAATACTTTCCTGCGCATGGTATTTTGATCTAAATTAACTAACGACTGAAGTTATGATGTGTAGGAAGCGTGAGGTATTTTGCATGCACGGGCTTGCTTATAAAGTGGCCTGGAACTAAAGGCATGCGCCCTATCATTCTCACTTCGTCCAGTTTGGTTAGAAGTCCTGATGATCATTTCAAGATTGATAACAACTTAATGGTTGGTCTTGCTTACCGATCGCCTTAATTTTCTCTTCAAGTTAGATGATGGTTAATTTTTTCGAGCTAACTTTATTATTGCAGATCGACGTTTTTCTCCCACCTGGACAACATGCCAAGGGAACATTGGTATTCTACCATTTAAATAGTAATATTGCTATCATCAGTCTTGAGAAGGGTATGCGTGGCATTTGTCCGGTTGACATTTGCCGTGAAGATGATTTATCTAAACCAGTAGTAGCTATAGCGCGTCAAATTGAAGAAGGATTTTTAATGGCCTCAAAGGGAAAAGTCATTCTTGACAAGCCTTGTCCCATTGATGTCAAAAAGCTTATGTTGTCTACTTGTAAAATCAACAAGGTACACTGGGAAATTTATGCTGTCATTATCTACACATTAGCTTCTTTTGATAGTTTGGACCAGCATAAGTTTGAGTTATCTCTTTAAGCAATCTACTTATGAACCTAGCTAGCAAACTGCTCTATGTAGAGCTCTACAACTTGCCCAATAACCGGGATATGCATTTTTTTCTGTACCAGGCTGGAATTGGAGCCCCCCTTATTAACTTTGATGGAGCTTTTGTTGGCATGAACCACTATGATGGAAGTGAAGAAACACCTTTCATGCCAAGGCGTAAGATTGTTCAAATTCTAAAAGGAGAGATTAATTGGTGAAGACAAAGGTGAATTTTCTACGAGCTGTTACTGTTTTGGTAGGCATATGCTTATTTCTATGAACTTGCATTGATAAAAATATGTTGGTGGACAGAGGGTTGTCCATGGGCATACTGCATGGTGTTGGATGTGGGATAAATCATAAAAGGTATTCTATCTGTTCCTTAATACCACATCTTTCTGGTAGCTCGTAGTATTTACTGCATGACAAAATTACATTAGAAAGTATCTTGGATGACAGGTAGCCGGTGCCCGAGCCGTACTGGCACCATGAAATACTTGATCTGGATATCTATGGTCTTTTTTTTTGAACCGGGCGCCACCCCTTTCCATTACTCATCATAACGGAAATACAAAGTTTAAGTCGACCCACAATTAACGAAGACCACACGAACAGAAGCAAAGACCTACCAACAACCATAAGGAAACCGGAAAGGGAGCGCGAGCTCAGAGCACCACTGGGAAACCCACCACGAGCACCCGTCATCGGGCAGCTCATCGTGGGGCGAAAACCCAGTGACACCCAACTCCACCCACAGACCACACGCAGCAAAAGAACCAACAGTATCAAACTCGAGGACACCAGGCTCACAGCTGAGCAAACAAACACCCACACAGGAGTGAAAAAGACTCAAAAGAACCAGGCAGCAGGTCGGACCGGGATGTAGTCCTTATCACCAGAAGTCATCAGCCTCAATCCATCATCGCCCTGGTTGGAGCTGCACAAATTATCATCATTGCCGACGCGTTTGTCTTGAGCATCTTGGAACCACGCTCCATTGCCTCCTTATCAGCACCAGTCATCAAGCCTGCCCAGTATGTCAAAAAGCCACATGCAGAGTACACCACATTAAAAGGTGTTTTAAGTTGTTTATGCTCAAAAGTAACTTGGTTACGACTATTTCAGATAGCCCAGCATACGGCTGCCAGTCCAAAGTTATAGAACCTGGCTCCATCAGGTAAGAACACATAGCACCAAGAAAAAAATTGCCAGATGTTATTCGGGCATAGGTCTGTGCCCAGCACACAGCCTATCGTTCTCCAGGCAACCCGAGCCACTGGACAGGTAAAGAACATGTGCTGAGATGTTTCAATGCTCCTACAAAATGAACATCTAGGATTCCCAGCCAGTTCCTTTTTTTCATGACCTCTCTAGTCAAAATGGCATCTTGAAACAATTGCCAAAGGAAAATCTGAATTTTCAGGGGTATCTTCGCTTTCCAGATCCACCTGTAATCACATCCTACCAACTGCCTCTCCAGGTAGACATAAACTGATTTAGTAGTGAAATTTTTCTTTTTTTCGAGGGCCCAACAAACCTGGTCAGGTTCTGTAGATCCTGGCAGGATCTAACCACCTCTCCCAGCTCTTTCCATTGATCTACTAGAGGAGGATGCAATTGTCTTCTAAAGAAATCATTGCCCGCAAAACTCTTAAATCCAGCTACTGTAATCTCTTGATAATTACAAATCCCAAATAAGGCTGGGAATCGATCTTGCAAAGGGGGTTCCCCCAGAATGGTGTCTTTCCACAATCTAGTAATATCTCCAGATTTCATCACCACTTCTCTTCCTGCCAAGTATGTCTCTTTAACTTTCAAAATGGCTTTCCAAATGGGGGAATCCCCAAATTTACACTTCACTGAGGAAACGGTGTCATTCTTAAGATATTTGGCCCGAACTACCTCTTGCCAAAGGCCATGTTGTGTCTCCAGTTTACACCACCACTTGGTGAGGAGGCTGATATCTTGCTTATGAAGATCTTTGACTCCTAATCCCCCTTTGCTTTTGGATCTACAAATTCTAGAACATTTCACCAAGTGGTATCTTTTTCGACCACTAGTTTCCTGCCAAAAAAACTTTTTTCTGTGCTTGTCCAATTTCTCAATAATCTTTTTAGGGATCATGGACATGTAGTAATATATGATACTAGTAAGGGAAGAATTCAGGAGTGTCAATCTTCCCGCAGAGGAGGCCGAGTTACTAATCCACGACTCACAGCATTTAAGGAATTTGTCATCCACAAAGCTCCAGTCAAGAGCTCGCAAAGTGGAGAAACTTACAGGCACTCCTAGATACCTCATAGGAAAGTGCCCAATCTGGCAATTGAATAGATCAGAGTAGAAAGTTAACAGATCGTCATCTCCTCCTACACAGAGTATTTCACTCTTAAGGAAATTTATCTTAAGCCCGGACATGAGTTCAAATATGTATAGTAAGAGTTTGAGGTTAATTGCCGCTTCTCTATCATGTTCAAAACAGATGACAGTGTCATCAGCATACTGAAGGATAGCTACCCCCCCCCCCATTAATCAAATCCGGGGCAAGGCCTGTCAGCAGGCCTTCATCTTGGGCGTTGCGGATCATTTTGGACAGGGCTTCAACAGCCATATTGAACAGAAAAGGTGAATGAGGGCCCCCCTGCCTTACCCCTTTATGACTCTGGAAGTAGGGGCCAGTTTCGTTATTCAACTTGATACTAATAGTCCCATTTTTTAAAATCTTTTGAATCCAACCGCACCAGGTAGGGCCAAAGCCTCTAACCTTGTGACATTCCAACCGAAAGTCCCAGTTAATTTTATCATAGGCCTTTTCGAAGTCTAGCTTCAGCACCACACTGACCCTTTTTTTGTGGTGCGTGTGGTGAAGAACTTCGTGCAAAGTCAGTATGCCATCCATAATATTTCTGTGTTTAATAAAGGCATTTTGATGCTTACTAATAAGCTTGTCAGCAAATATAGCCACTCTATTATCTAAAACTTTTGTGATAAGTTTGTATGGGCAGTGGAGAAGGCAGATAGGCCTATATTGCTGAATTTTATTGGCTCCACTCATCTTAGGATTAGAGTAATGATACCATAGTTGAGACGAGCCACATCCAAAGTGTTGTTGTGGAAGGCCTCAAACAGGCGCATGATATCATCTTTCACAAAATTCCAGCAGGGTTTATAAAACTCCGCTGGAATGTTGTCCGGTCCAGGCGCACGATTACTTTCCATGCCATCTAGGGCTTTTTTTCACCTCTTCTTCTGTGAATGCGCCGGTCAGGATTATATTATCTTCTGCGTCTAGCTTTTCACTCTCAGGCCACATATCAGGGGATAAGCTAAAAAGGTTTCCACTACCAGGCCCAAAAAGCTCTTTATAGTAGGCTGTGGCATGAGCAAGAAGGTTGCCAGTTCCCTCAATCGTTATTTCTCCGTCAGTAAAGGACTGAATTGTGTTCTTACGTTTCTTCCCATTAGCCATTCAATGGTAGAAGGCTGTATTGAGATCACCTTTTAATAGCCATCTTTCATTAGATTGTTGCAGCCAGAACAACTCTTCATTGACCAGGATATCGTTCAGTTCAGCTTGCAAACTAACTTTTTTTTCATATATCTCCAGATCGAGGGGGCCCTCTTCTTCCTCCTGTTCAATTTTTTCCAGCTCAGCTTTGATGCATTTCTTCCTTTTCCTATTATGCCCAAAGGTATGGGAACCCCACCCTTTAAAATATTTCTTAAGTCGCTTCAGTTTAATATTAAGAACATTAATAGGATCTGTAGCTGAGTTCAAATCTGAACTCCCGTTGACGTGGGGTGTCAGGATTCTTCGCCCCCGAGGAAATTAAGAGAGGATTATGATCAGATACGTCCCTCACCATCTTACGGACCGTAACCAAAGGGAATAAATCTTCCCATTCAAAACTCATCAAAACTCTGTCAAGTTTCTCTAGGGTAGGGTGCTTTTGATTGTTAGTCCACGTGTATCTACCTCCACCCATGTGAATCTCTCTGAGATACAGAGAGTTAATAAGGGAGTTGAACTTGTCAACATAAGGCGATCGACTCATAGGTTTATTTTTATCATCATTACCTCGCAAGATATTAAAGTCACCCCCACTATATTGGGTGTATCTTGGGTGCGGCCATGGCTGCGGTGCTCCAACTGGGACACGCGCACCCGGCCCGGGCTTCTCCCGCTGGGACACACACACCCAACGGATCCATTCTCGATGATGGGAGCTCTGGCGGGAGCGGAGGTTCTTGGTGGTGCATCTCGGGTGCGGCCATGGCTACGTTGCTCCTGCGAGAGAGAGTCGAGAGACTGAGGGGAGCGAAAGGACGGAACGAAGGTGGAGGAAAGAGAAGGAGCAGAAGGGGGGAGGTTCGGCGGGGTCCGGTGACAGGTACCGGACACAACGAGGCCGGGATGAAGGAGAAGGGGGAAATAAGACGTGTGGCTGACAGATGGGAACCCTGCCACCTCAGCAGGTCAACACATTGACTAGGACTACTTCTTGCCACATCAGCCTGACAGGCGGGTCCCATCCATCAGTTTTGCTGTTAGACACAACTCATTTCCGAATCATTATGTTTTGTTACTCACTTGACCCGGAGTTGGTGGTCTTTTGTGATTGTCAGCAAAAATAGTGGTAAACCGTTATCCTAGCTACAAATGTGGTGGATTTCAGCAATTTACTCCCGGCTGGGGGCCTATGCAGTGATGTTGATCCATAACGGCGGCATGGCCTCTCATTCCTCGCGCCGCGCGCCAAGTCATGGACGATGCTACGCCCGCCGCCATGGAGGCCCAAGAAGTACCTGGACGTTTTCTTCCACAAGGGCGTGCTCTACACAAGGAAAAAAAAATAACGCGTTATATAAAATAGCGACAACCTTAAAATATGCTATTAGCGAGATATTGCACATTGGTTTATGTAACGAGACAATTCTCTATACGCTATAATGTGCTATTAGCGCCGCTAAAGCATGCTATTTTTTATTGTTTGAGTTGTTCTACACGGTAAGCGTGGGTTATGAGCTTAATGCGTGGGTGCCAGACAGGGGTGCCACCGGCCTGCACATCTCGTGTCCAGACAAGGAGTGTGCGTGGGCAGTGCTCGTCGAGTCGGCGTGGACCGTGACAACCTTCTGATGGTGACTTCGTGAGCACCACCGACAGGAGAGGCTTGATCTAATTCCTAAATGAGCATCCGTATGAGGTCTCTCGCTACAACGAGCACCAGGGTGGGTGGGTTCCCGTGGAGAGCGACGGGACGGCGATGATCTTGGTGGGGGAAAAGCATCAACTTATGCATCAGGCGAGGCTCCGGGCTCCGCCCGCCCATGGCGAGGGAGAGCTGGACGAATATGGCGAATCCTAACAGACTGCGCGCGCAACGCGAATCCTCGTCGTCGCCGAATCATGTAGATCAGCGCACCCAGGCCCAGCGGGTCCCAACCCATTTCTCGTTTCCCACGTCTCTCTGCTAGATTCCCTAGGCCCACTGTTGAAATGATGGATCAAGTGCATGCCTGACGCTAATACAGCTAGCAGAAGCTGCATGTGCCTATGTTATCTACTCTTCAAAGTAAAATTGCACTACAAATAAATATATCACCATATCTTTTAATTGCTTTTGTGAAAAAATAAATTTCTTTATTTATTTGACTTCTCTATGGTGAGCTCTTCCAAACGAGCCCAATATCAACATATTTAAATTTGGAGATGGAAATTACTATATATCAAACACATGACAGAGACGAAAAGTTTATTGAATTATACCATAAAGTTCTTTAGAATTTTCATACAAAGTGCCAGCTAGGTAAATGTAATATTTCATAAAAAAAATCTCAATTGGCAAAAAATGACCAGCACATCCAACCATAAAGTTTATTAAATTATACAACAAAGTTCTTCAGAATTTTCATACAAAGTGCGAGCTAGGTAAATGTAAAGCTCATTGTTTTTCCCATAAAGTTCGCTGATTATAACATTAAAGTTCATTGGATTTTTTCCATAAAGCTCGCGGATTATAATCGTAAAGTTCATATTGGATTTTCCACATAAACTTCGGTACATCCATATGTTTTCTTTGGAACTACTCGTGGAGTATCAAGTAGCAAATTAACAACAGTATATTTCACATTATTATTTAAGAATAATTAATCATAATTCAGCCCATTAAATTAAACACATTTAAAATCATCTATTAACCCTTTATTATTGATGCAGGATCAAGTAGGAGTAGTACCTAGGAGAGAGATTCCTGTCCTAGATGATGGTGCCAGTCTACAATCAATTCGTGCATGGCAGCATGCAGTTGATGTGACATGCATGATGAGTGGGGGAGATATGGGTTGGCACAGCCAGTGGGGGAGATGTGACATGCATGGAAGAGCTGGAGCGGTACACTAGCAGAGCTTAGTGTTTTGGCCCCCATAGCCAGCTTTGTCAGGCTCGGCCACTGATGGGTTACATACTGTATTCGTTTGACTCATAGTCCGGTTCATGGTTTCTGCCCTATGTTGGACCTGAATTTTCTCAGCGAATGCTCCTGGTCGGCTTGGACAAGGGGCGGCACCACCAGTGAACGCGTCTGGCGCATAATTCAGAAGGCGAACTCCGGGGAGGAAAGAAGAGCCATGAGATCCATGACCGTGCTGGTTTGCTCGGAAATTTGGCAACGAAGATATGCATGCACTTTCAGGGGGAAGACCGCGTCGGCCGCGTGCATCCTAGGAAGCATCAGGCGCAACCTCAAGCTTTGGCAGCATGCCGGGGCAAAAGGCCTAGAGCACCCCTTTGGGGCATCAGGAGGAGAGATTAGCTTAGACCCCGCCCAAAGGCGTGTTACTGATTTGTACCCTCTTCTTTTTCATCCACCTGATCGCTTGATCAAACGTTGTTTTCCGAACTCTTCTACTAAATGAATGAATGCCAGCAGCATGTTGGGTCTTTCAAAAAGAAAACATTCCACCCATAAGTGACAGGAAATGAATCGTTTTTCGGCACTTTTACCAAAACCCCTTCATTCTTTGGTAATTAATCCACAATCCATCTTTAAAACAGGAATAAAGAGAAAACTCTCAAGTATTGGGACTAATCAACCCATAATCCATCTGAAGCAAATGTTTCTTAAAAATATTCATATCTTTTAAACCCTAATTTTGAAATGTTATTTATGAATTTTGATTAGAAAAATGTGTAGAATCCGAATATGATTTTATTTAGTTGTTAACCAATTTAAGGTGTAACCTTAATTAGTAGCGCGTGATCGGTCTTTCTATCGTTCCGATGTTAATCCGGATTACAAATGAACATCTCAATAAAACCAGATTAGAGATGAAAGATACCATCGATAATTACGCCATGCACGTCTCAGAGAAACCTCACAGGGAGAATAAATTGTAGGTTGCTCATCTTATGTCGACAGGGAGTGACATCTTAGGATTGAGAACATTCTAACGCATTGTAATTGCGTGAGCACTGAGGACATCGTCGATGAGGGTGGGAAGGAGGATAAGCGGCAACACAGATGAGATGCTATGTTGAAATAAAGAACGTGGACTTTGGGGTCTTCAGTAATGACTATTGGGCTAAGAGTTTGTGGTATTTTTTTCCTCCCGTTGCAACACAGGGGCTCTTGTGGTATAAGTATATCTACGGAACCTACACATGATTATTTTTAAATAAGCACGTGGTACCTTTGAAAAGAAAAGTATAATTTCTTATCAGCACTAAAGTTAATTTGACCTTTACTGATCACGTACTTTTTACCATATGTTAATGCTGCTAGCTGTGGACTAATTTTATTCTTTTTTTTTTGCGGGGTTAAAGGGATTTCATTGCTCAACTAGGAGAGAGGTCCTCCATACAAAGTTGTGGTACATTAGCAGGGCCCGAACTAATCCATAGAGCCATACGGGCTTCAACAAGACCAAAAGTAGCTAGTCTATGACTTACAACATTTTGGTTCCTACTAATATGAGAAATTGAGCTATCCCTTTCACCAAGAAGTTTCCTCACTTCATTCACCAACATTGCATTCATCGATCTGTCCATGGACTGTGACTGAATGAAATCTACCACGACTTTACAATCCATCTCAACATCGATCGGAAAGTCTGACCATTGTAGTGCAAACTTGAGCCCCTCTAGGCACGCAGCTAACTCAGCTTGCAATGGACTCGCACAGCTCAGGAGATTTCTGCATGCGGAGAAAACTATCCCACCGGTGCTGTCGCGGAGGATCATCCCGGCACCTGCCTCACCCGTCTCCTTGATGTAAGCGCCATCTACATTTAGCTTCACCCGGCCATGTACAGGAGGAGTCCATCTAGCAGCCTGAGTAGCAACCTTCTCATGTATTAAAACCAGTGGGCGTCCGTCAACATCAATAGGAGTCTTTCCTTTTAACTGATCGGTTGCAGGGCCATACTTGATGCCAATTAGCGAATGTGCATAGCTCTGCAAGAATCGGCATGATGCGTCCACTGGTGGTGGTGGCTTATCATGTACTATCCCATTACGTACATGCCAAGTACGCCAAAAAATCATTAGCACACGCATGCGATCATCATCTCCAAGTTCATGCAGTACTTCAAATAGCCACTCCACGCCCGTGGGACGAACTCCTGCAATTTCCGGCAATTTCCAGTGTTTCGCCATAGCCTTCCAAAGAGCGACCGCTCGCGGACACCTACAGAAGACATGGAACGTGTCCTCTCGCTCCATCACACAGAGTGGGCATATATCAGAAGTTTCCAAGGATCTAGTATGCTTATTAGCCCAAGTAGCCAGAGAATTTGAGGCAAGCTTCCAAGCAAATATACGAACCTTCGGAGGAGCAGGGCACCTCCATATTAGTGCCCAGACGGCACGCCATCCGTCCGGTGCCCTGCTCGCTGCCACTGAAGTAGGCATAAGCCGTTCGTTGAGGGCGAGGCGATACGCACTCGGAACTGAAAAGACTCCGGACCGCTCGACCGCCCAAGCGATGACGTCTCCTCCGAGCCGTGGCGAGGCTCTAATCTTCATTATTTCTTGAACGTCGATGTGCATGAAGTGTTGATGGAGGAGTGTGACGTTCCAGTTTCCATGTACGTCCAGAAGGTCGCTCACCCGACGGAGTCGGCAGCGTCCTTGGATGGTTATCGGACCACGCGCCAGCGGATGAGGGATCCATTGGTCCCGCCAAATCCGGACCGAGGTACCATCGCCAATGCGCCATATGAGCCCCTTCTTGAGGAGCTCTAGTCCATGGACAATGGCCTGCCAAGTTGGCGATGCATTGCCTGAGAATACGGTATCCTCCAGTCGACCATTAGGGAAGTAGCAGGCCTTCAACACCTGCGCACATAGGCTATCGGGATTAGCAATAAGACGCCAAGCTTGCCGCGCGAGCAAGGCTTGGTTAAAGAGTCTGAAATCTCGAAATCCCAATCCGCCTTGATCCTTTGGTTTAATCATCGTGTTCCACGCCCGCCAATGCGTCTTCCTCTTGCCCTCCTTAGCTCCCCACCAGAAGTTCCTGACCATGTGGGTGAGGTCATCACAAACACTCCGAGGTAGACGGAATACACTCATGAGGTATGTGGGGAGGGATTGCGCGACTGCTTTTATAAGTATCTCCTTCCCTCCTTGTGAAGCCGCTTCACCCCATATCAAGAACCTCTTTGTAAGTTGTTCCTGGAGACCTTGGAACCGGCCCTTTGACATGCGTCCTGTAGGTGTTGGCAGACCTAAATATTTTTCCTCAAACTCAGGGTTTTGCACTTCTAGAACTTGCACAACAGCAGCTACATCAGTAGGGCGGCACCTGCTGCCAAAGAAGATTGAGCATTTCATAGGATTAACAAACTAGCCCGTAGTGCGTTCATATACAGTGAGAGCATCCCGAATCTCCATGGCGTCCACGGACGTGGCACGAAAGAACAAGAGGGTGTCATCCGCGAAAAGTAAATGAGAAATACCAGGGGCCCGTGGGCACACATGAAGTGGTTGCAGCAGTCCAAGTTGCACCTTATGTTTCAAAATAGCATCCAGTCCGTCGGCGACCAACAAGAATAAGAATGGTGAGAGCGGGTCTCCCTGCCGTAACCCACGGGACGGTGCGAACGAATCTGAGAGGGCTCCATTGAGTTTAACCTTATATGTCACCGAGGTCATGCACGTCATGATCCAGTGCACCCACCGGCGATCAAAGCCCAACTGTTGCATCATCCGCTTCAGGAATTCTCAGTCCACCCTATCATATGCTTTTGATAGGTCTAACTTGTATGCACAAAAACTACTATCAGGGTCCTTCTCCTGCTTAATGGCGTGGATACACTCAAAGGCAATGTAAGCATTATCAGTAATTAACCTTCCAGGTACAAATGCACTTTGCTCCGGTGCAACGATGTCATCCAGTAAGGGCCTTAGTCGGTTTACTAGGCATTTTGAGATTACCTTGTAGACCACATTACATAAGCTGATTGACCGGAACTCGGTGAGTGTAGTGGGGTTCGCCACTTTTGGAATAAGCACAATGGATGTTGAATTAATTCCCTCGGGCATAATACCTGACTCAAAAAATAGCCTGACAGCCATAATAACCTCCTCCTTCAGTATGCCCCAATACCGCTGAAAAAACCTCGCAGGAAACCATCCGGTCCTGGTGCCTTTAAGGGCCCAATCTGAAACAGGGCATCGCTAATCTCCTTTTCACTGAAAGGGGCACATAATTTATCATTCATATCTGGACTTATTTTTGCTTGGAACAAGTGCAAGATCTCCTCTGGATGGATATTTGGGTCAGCCGTGAACAAGTCCTCAAAGTACTCTTTTGCCATGTTCATCATAACATTCTGGTCTTGCTGCCATGTCCCATTGCTATCTATTAGGCCCTTGATTCTATTTTTCCTAGCACGCCAAACAGCCTTACGATGGAAAAAATTTGTGTTCCGGTCCCCCTCCTTTAACCAGTCAATGCGAGATCGTTGGAGCCACAACATTTCCTCCTTGTAGAGAAGTTCATTCATTGCGTCCATCTCTTTCCGCAATTCTGCGCGGTCAGCATTCATGTGCATGAGCTCTTCTAACCGCGAACGGGACTTTTCTAGTTCTCTTGTTACGTTCCCAAATTTCCTATTACTCCATGCATGAAGTTTGCCCATTACCTTCCCTAGTGCAAGATGTACATCCCGCAGATTGTTTTTGCCTCCTGCTTCCTTCCACGCCTGTAACACAACCTCCTCCAAAGCTGGATCCCGTTCCCACATAAGTTCGTACCGGCGGCAGCGGCTTGGCCGTGGTTCCGTGTCCGGTACACACCTCACCAGGACCGGGCAATGGTCAGAGCAGGGGGAGACAAGGTGCACCACCGCCGCTTCTGCAAAGATATCACGCCAGGAGTTCGTGGCCACTGCTCGGTCTAGCCGCACTTGGACATTCGCCCTGCCGCCTCGTCGATTATCATAAGTGAATGGGTAGCCTGCAAACCCCAAGTCAATTAGTCCACAAGTTTCTAAAGCATCTCTGAAAATAAGCATTTGCCCCGGCGCTCATGGAGTTTCTGACATATGCTCATAGTCCCACATGGTTTCATTAAAATCTCCAACAAGCATCCAAGGCAAGGCACTCTGGCTGTGCAAGCGACGTATTGCATCCCACACTTCATGTCTATTTTCCACGCGAGGTTCGCCATAAACAAAGGTTATACGCCATGGCGGCTCTCTGACTGAAACACGGACATGCGCATCAATCCATCTTTTATTAGCATCCTTGATCTCCACTATTAAAGATTCATGCCAGAATAATGCAAGACCTCCACTGCGACCCTCACTACTAACTCCTTCAAAACCCTGTAAACCTAACCGAGAACGAAGACGATACATCTTTTCTTTTGGTTGCCTAGTTTCACACAAGAAAACAAATTTCGGGGAATGAGCACCCACAAGTGCTACCAAATCATGAACTGTGCGAAGGTTCCCCGCCCCTCGACAGTTCCAACTTAAGCAATTCATTGCTCCTGACGGGGCTCCACACTTGGCCCCGTCAGTTTACTGGCGGCCCCATGGCCGGTTGCCTCCAAGTCCACTGAGCGCTCCCTACTGTTTACCTCCTCCATTAGAAACTTGTGTTCTAGTCTGGTTTTCTTCTCTTTTAACTGTACTTGGAGTACTACTCCTTCCTCTTCCAGTTCTGCAAGCACATCCTCTCCCACAGCATCCTCTCCTTCCAAGACGTTCTCCGAGCCTGCTGCGCCTAGCCTATCCATATTGCAGTCATCTTCCTGTGCCATAGAACAAACTGACGGCGTCCTCCTGTCCGCAATGACGAGCACCCGCGCATCTAGGTTTGCCACCAGCAGTGCTTCAGTTCCCTCGCCGGACGGCTTCGGGCGGGCAGCATCCACTAAGGGAGCCCCGTGATCGCCCCCACCGCCCTTCAAGTTCACGTCAGCACTCACCAGGAGCATACCTAAGGTTCGCGACGACGGCGACAAAGGCTGTGCGGTGGAATGCAGCGGCTTCGGCAGCACCTGCAGTAGGAGTTGATCAGGCGGATCACCGGGTTTCTGGTGCCTCTCTGGACTGCCCCTAGGATTAGATGTATATCCATCCACGAGCAGATGCATGAAGTAGTAGTTGTAGGCCGAATTCATCCCAGACTCATGGCGTGAACCAGGTGGAAACCTAGCCTGCGGCTTCCCATGGCGATAGACAGCGGGATCGCTTCCACCCTGAGGACCAAGCGATCGGGGAGCGGACGCAGCCGCAACAGGGCCATCGTGGAGCGGAGGCGCACATGAGGCAGCGGTGCCGACCACCGGCAGGCCAAAGCCCCGCGGCGGCGGCAGCAGTGGCGGCGAGGGCGGGGGCCCATAGTCGCCAGACTCCTGAAACCCTAACATCGGGGGCTCAGAGGAATAAGCCCTTGACTAATTTTATTCTTATTTGAAAGTAGTACTTCCTCGGATCCAAATTATTTGTCGCTGTTTTAGTAGTACAACTTTAGAATAGAACAAGGACAATTAATTTGGATTAGATGGAGTAATAATTCAATGTTTAACTGTAGGAGCTTTGCATGAAGAAATATGTTCACATTATTAAACTGATGAATGTAGTACAAGCAACTGTGGAGAGATGCTCCAATATTAACTCTTCACCGTACCATGCCAGGCTTGTCCGATCTGACACAAGGAAAAATTTCTCCAATATCTACTTCTTTCGTTTTTC
Organism: Triticum urartu; assembly: GCF_003073215.2. Lineage (NCBI taxonomy): Eukaryota > Viridiplantae > Streptophyta > Magnoliopsida > Poales > Poaceae > Triticum > Triticum urartu. The sequence continues at coordinate 701,842,216 of NC_053024.1, read as the reverse complement.
TCCATCGCATAAGGGTGTATGCATGTCCATCATGTTTAACATTGGTGACGATTGAGGCCGGAAACAACAATTGCACACTCTAGTTAACCGTCTGTTTTTAACCGAAAAAAAAACCGTCTGTTTGGAAACAGAAAATTTATGTGTAACTCGTGCCGCCGATTTATGCTATGAAGCTAGTTCTCGTCATGGTCGTCGGAAGCCCAGGCCATGCACTCCTCCAACATCTGCCTCATCGTCGTTGTAGTCGTGGTGTTACTGCCAGTACCAACTTCAGCACGACGCCCCGCCGCCGCATGGCCCGCGCTGGCGTGGACGACGCAGGGCGCAACAATGTAACGTTGAGCGTCGGATGATGCCGTGTTGGACGACGCGGCGCCGGTGAGTTGCTTCACGACGCTGCGGAACTGGGAAGGTGGCACGACGTAGACGACGGTGGCCGTAGGGTCCCTTCTCCTCCAGTGCGGCCTCGGCGGTGTCGTGGTCGAGCCGCGGCCGGCGGTGCCATTGTTGCCGCCGTTGTTGCTGCTGCTCATTGCGCCTGCCCCTGCCCCTGCGTCCACCTGTCAGGTGGTCTAGCTGTGGATGGACGAATGGGATCGAGCGGTGGTTGTGCATGCCACATCTATAGCCGCCGCGCAGGGAGTGAGTCAACGGTAGTCAAAGTTGAACGAAGGAAGCCGAAACCAAATGGTAATGCTGCTACTGCTAGCGCCGGTGCTACGGCATCACTAGACTAAACTAGTTTGTATACGTCCATGTCCATCCCAAGGAAACAGAATTTTTAAAGTCCGATTTATGCATGAATGCATACATAATTACATATACACAAGAGGATACGTGTTTTGGAGAAATATACATGTAAACAATACTGGCCCCTGTACGGACCAAAGAATGGAAACCACCATCCTTTGCTGGACGCACAAGTCAGCAAGTGAGTGATAGTGTCTCTGCAACGAGCGCAGGCAGGCACGTACGGGATCCGACGCGATGACGTCGAACGTGACACCCACTTGGTCGGTCACTGTGGTCTGGTCTTGATGTAGGTGATGACGAGGGTGAAGGTGAAAGCCAGGTGCGTGCAACGGGCACGACTATTCTGCGTGCACGTGCCAATTCTCCTGGTGCGCGTATGTACAGTTGTACACACCACTTTGGGGCGAAGGTGCTAGAAGGATCGATCCTAAAGGCTGGTCGTGGCCGTGTCCGGCACGAATTTCATCTCCTCCACTCAGAGCTTTTTACTGCCAACCTACGCCTTCTGATAAACTAACCTGAGAACATATCGCTGTCATTTGGCTTTTCATTCCATTTTCCTTAATCCAGCACACCAAGCTCACGAGATGAGCTGCCACGTACCAACTCTGATGTCGACTGTGACAGTGACCGATCGAGGAGTAGCCACAGAGCAGCGACGGCACGTCATCGTGGCACCGACAAAGTATTTTCCACGCATTGTAGTGTGGTCTTCTCGCACGCAGAGTTTCTCAGGCCAAGCTCAAATGAGCTTGGGTGACAGCAAAATAAAAATAATTTCAAAAAAAATCTTGTGAGAAATATTGACAAGCGATTTGGCTAGCGGCACGTAGGATGGGAGGCCCGCCCACATGCATCTTCTCCCTCCCTTTTCTCTTCTCTCGTCGCTCGTCTCTGCCTCTTCTTTCTTTGTCTCCTTCTCAGACCCCACTGCCATGGTCAACCGTCGCCGCCCGGAGGCCTCCCAGAGCGCCGTCACCATGGGAATCAACCGATCCGCCCCCCTCGGCCAGATCCGCTTTGGACTCATGCCACCGGAGCTCTGCATGCCTCATCGGACCCGGCCACGCCGGAGCTGCAAGCGGCCATGATGGGATTACACCTCTCGGTGCAAATTTGCTGGAACCAGAGGTTACAACCATGGTGATTTTTTGCTAAAACCGACGAGCCTCGGTGGTACAACATGCATCTCTTTTTGCTACAAACAGTCACGGCAAGACGACCGACGCCGATTTTTGCTACAACCGTTGTTAGTTTTGCTACTACCGACGACCATTTTTGTTGCGTCGGTGACCGTGAATGACACGACCACCGGCATGGCGTACTATAACCAGGCAAGGGGAGCTGTAATCGTGGCCACAAGAGCTGGAACCGCAGTCCAGCGGAGCTGCAACGGTGGTCCGGTGGAGATGCATTTTTTGCTTCAACCGGCAGCAGAAAAGCTACAACCGGCAGTCAAATTTGCTACAACCACGACAATGAATTGTGGCCAGCAGGGATGACACACGTTTTGTTTTTGCTGCAACCAGACGACGACGAGGGCCACGGGCGACGACGACGCACTTTTCTTCTGCTGCGCCATGCAACCATGGAAGCTTAGAGCGGCGTGGGATTTTTGCCGCAACCAGACGACGACAAGGGCCACGGGCGACGACGGCGCACTTTTTTTCTGCTGCGCCAGGCAACCATGGAAGCTTAGAGCGGCGTGGGATTTTTGCTGCGACCATGGGTGGGCTCCTGGAACTGCGGTTTTCGGGGAGGGAGGATGGCGAGCGGCCGCGAGCCGACAACGTCATCGGTATTGGTGGTGGTCGGGAGGGCGGGGTGTGGGGGGTTCTCTCACGCGTGTTGTTCGTCCAGCTCTGCTGCGTCGGCCGGTGGGAAATGAACGAAGAGATTGAGAAGGGAGGAACAAGGCGACTAGGAGCAGATGTGACGGTCTCCTGTAACTGTATCAGGCGGCTGGGGGCCGACCGGCCCATATTTGGGCCGGCGCGCCGGCGCCCAGCACTGCCCTTACAAAAACTTGTCATGGAATCACATTCCAAGAAGGCGTGGTCAAAAAATTAAAATCGCTACATTTAAAAGCATTTTGGAACACTGGTTTTGTTTTTTTACTAAGCCTTACATGAATGTGATTCCATGACGAAATTTTATAAGCACTTGAAACATTTGTCAATGTTTCTCATAAAAAAAAATCAGAAATTTATTAAATTTTGTTGATTTTTTATTTTGGAACAGTGTTTTTGTTTTATACTATGCCTTACAGGAATGTGATTCCATGACAAATTTTTGCAAGCATTTGAAACTTTTATCATTGTTTCTCACAAAACAAATTCAGAAATTTTCAAATTTGTTGATTTTTTTTTGATTTTACTCTTCACCGAGCTCATTTGAAAAAACATAGGTGGCAGGGATTTTATCTCGCTCGATCGAATCGCCACCAGCCGCATATTCTTGGTGCCTAAAGGATATCCTTGACGCCTCTGCCTTTCTTCTGATAAACCAACCTGAACATCGCCATCATCAGTTGGCCTAAGGAACGCATATTCTTGGTTGGCTTTCTGCATAATTTTGTGAATTCCTTTGGATAATCTAACGTACGAACTTCACAAGATGGGACGACGTGCCAGGTGCCACGTCCGTGCGTCTCTGCCACTGTGACCGTGACCCGTCGAGGAGCGGCGGCACAGGCAGCAGTGATGGCACGCCAATAATCTTGAAGCTTTTTCCAGACACTGGATCGTGGTCTTCTGCTACTGCTACGGCCTCGTTTAAAGCTCAACCACCACCGAGAACGCATCACACCAGATGCGGTGGTGGCAGTACCGCCTCGTGGCTGCAGTGGCCTTCGTCGCCGCCGCCCTGGCCACCGGCGCCGCGGTGCTGCGGCCACCGGCGCCGCTGCGGTTCGGGCCGGGCGGCCGGTTCAAGGTGGCGCTGTTCGCGGACCTGCATTACGGCGAGAACGCCTGGACGGACTGGGGCCCCGCGCAGGACGCCGCCTCCGACCGCGTCATGGCCACCGTGCTCGACGCCGAGAAGCCTGGTAATCAGTTGCCCTGAATCTTTCACTGAATTCCAGCTTTCCTCTGAATTTTTACCTTCCAAATTACTCTTGTGCTGTATTATTGGCAGACTTCGTGGTGTACCTCGGCGACCTCGTGACAGCCAACAACGTGCCGATCCCCAACGCGACCCTGTACTGGGACAGGGCAATTTCTGCTTCCCGACGCAGGGGCCTCCCGTGGTCCACCGTGTTCGGCAACCACGACGACATGCCCTTCGAGTGGCCGCCGGAGTGGTTCTCCCCCGCCGGCATCCCGCCCGTGCACTGCCCACCTGCCGCGTCAGGTAACCGAACATTCCAAATCGCTCTGAATTATGTACTCAACCAGTCCGTAAGTAGTGCGTGTGTGCCGTGAATGGTTCAGGGTGCAGCTTCAGAGGAACGCCGCGCATCGAGTTGATGACGGCCGAGCTCAACCGCGACGGTGCCGACGGGTTATCGCGCTCGATGGTCGGCCCCCAGGAGCTCTGGCCTGGCATCTCCAACTACGTGCTACAGGTGCTCTCGCACGAGGAACGACAAGACCCTGCTCTGCTCATGTACTTCCTCGACTCAGGCGGTGGATCCTACCCGGAAGTCATATCCTCTGCACAGGTCCGGTGGTTCCACAGCCAGTCTCACTTCCTCAATTCAGATGGCAGGTCAGAAGAAACTTGCAGCAATTGAGATCAAGCCCTACTCAACAACTACTCAAGTGACATTGGCATGTTGATGTTGCAATTTGTATAATCTTTTGCAATCATCTGCAGGATTCCTGAGATCATCTTCTGGCACATACCAAGCACATCATACGTCAAGGTGGCTCCAAAGTCCAAGACTGAGATCTGCAAGCCCTGCGTTGGTTCCCTCAACGAGGAGGATGTGGCGCCACAAGAAGCCGAATGGGGCATGATGGACGCTCTTGCCAAGAGGTCTTCAGTTAAGGTAGACTACTACTTTGTCTGAAACTCTGATGAACTACAGCCGGATCATCTCTCAAGTTGTGTAATGTGGTTACCTTTTGATGTGTACGTAGGCGATCTTCGTGGGGCACAACCACGGGCTCGACTGGTGCTGCCCGTACGAGAAACTGTGGCTGTGTTTCGCGCGGCACACGGGTCACGGCGGATATGGTGACTGGCCAAGAGGGGCAAGGATCGTTGAGATAGCCGAGAAGCCGTTCTCTGTCCACTCCTGGATACGGATGGAGAACGGGAACACGCACAGCCATATTACATTGTCTTGAGTTTGATTCGGATAGGATTCAGAATCGTCTGCACCATGATTTGTTGAGTTCGGAAAGTCCACCAATATGCAAACAGTTTGCAACTTTGTATTCGATTCAGTTAGGCTTTGGTGCAGGTGGCTCCAACGAATAATCTTGAGTTTGGCTCATGTTAGTGTCGTTATATCACAGTATGAACTAAAATTACGACACTTATTGTATATCGCACGGAATAGTATTTTTGCTAATTTGGTTACTGTACCAGATAGAAGTCGTTGGGCGCTTTGCCGTGCCATTCTTCGTATGAATTTTGTTTTGTTTTGAATTTGAGCAGTTTTAGCATGGTCCTTCTCCTCTTTTCACATGTTTAATTTCCATTGGTGTTTGTGCTTTTTTTAGAGGTCTTAGACGTTGTTAAAGAGCAGAAAAACGGCGGGAAAACGGACCAGGGCAACCCTCCTATATATACATAGCGAAAGCGAAAATTGACAGAGGCGAGCGCCGCTCCCTTTCGCACATGCTTCGACCACACGGGAGAATATCAGGTGCTCCCGGGCCTGACATGCTACCATGCTACGAGCTATTGGGAGCCATTGGATCTCGGTGTTAATGCTCTGAACATTTTGCAAAGAAACTATTTAGAGGTTCGGGAATTGTGTGCTGGTACACTGGCCTCTTAGATGCGTTAAATCTGAGATCCAATGGTCCAGAAGTCTATATCACGGTATCACCTGAACCTTGGTTCCACCTCAAACTGTCCCCGCATAGAGCTAGACACACACACCATCATATCAGCACGGCGCACATCGATCAGCGCCGACACGTCTTCAGACACATAGAGCCAGACCAACATCCACAATGACAGCACACATCGTATCAACGCTGACCGGGTCTTGCTATATGTAAGATTCAGACTCGTCTGCATCTGCTTAGAAGATGCCAAACATATGGTTAGTGTATAGACTGTATAATTTCGATTCTTGACAATATAACTGTACAAGAAACTGCTTTTTTTTTTGCCTCGATACGAGAAACTGCTTTGACCATAGACGTGAGTCCATGGCCTATGGTATAGTGTATTTGCCTTCATTTTGGGTAATCCATCTTGGAGGTCCGCAAAGCTGCATATCAGCGATGGAGCCGCGCTGAACTCGGGTGAAGAGGTGATTCGTCATTCTTTTCTTCGATGGCTGCTGTTGTGGTGCCGGAAGTAGGTGATGGGTGTTGGTGTCAAGCTTTGAGATGTTCTGTTATCTTTTCGGTTTTGTTATGTCGGTCCTTACGTGACTTGTACTTTAATCTTTATGATATAAATGAGACATGTATTACCATGCAAAAAAAAACAATATAATTAGTATACTAGAAGTAGTCGTCATAATTACCCAAGTTTAGAATGTCTTGTTTAAAAGAGCCTTTCTAATTTCTGGTCTTTTCTTTTATTAGAGAGGTGTTGGCGGTGCGAAAGAGCAATTGGAGTGAGTTACAGAAATCATCGACATTAAAGGCTAGGGTTGCAAAAACCACGCTTTTACAGTTTTAGGCCAAAAATCATTAATTCTGAGGCTATTTTTTTCGCAATAACCACTAGTTAATGACTTTGGGCCATTTGATGATGATTATGACAAATGGGTCCTGCAATTGGTGATGTAGCGTAACAGTTCACACTAGACGTCATTAGATGAGGGATTTTCCATATTTATAAAACAGTCTCTGTTATTTTATAGGGACACCCTTCAATAAAAAAAGATAAAGCAATTAGTACCTTGGGATTTGGGAGAGCAGCACCACGCCGGCCGTGGGTCCTGTCGCTGGCGAGGTGGCGCACCGGCCTCTTCACCGACTAGCCACGGCCGTCTGACGGCCGTCATCCAGATATCCATTTGCCCGTCGTTCTACGCCTCTCGTCTTGGTCTTCAACCGATCGGGATCCTACACCAAGCCACCTTCATCCGGATGTGTTGCATCTGCTTCATGTAGATAAGGCTGGAAAAAAAGCTTGAAGCTCACGAGCTAAACGAGTAGCTCGTGACTTGGCTCGAATCGACTTAAACTCGAAGAATAACGAGTCGAACTGAACTTTAGTTTAAAATCGTTTATAAATCAAGTTAAAGGAACCAATTTCATGAGTACTCGTATAACTCACTAAGCTCGGTATATAAGATCAGCTACTCCCAATACAAAAAAAGATTAGCCACTCAGCACCTTATGTTCTAGGCGCACAACATAAGGCCTAGCCTTTGAAGGCCCAGCCACCCAAGAGACTCATGTGTTATAAGGAAATTACTATTGTTTAGTGATATATATGTTTAATACATACATTATCATTTTTATAATATTTGAGCGTTTTATGTTCATATCTTTAACGAGCTTAACAAGCTAAAGGAATTAGCTTGCGAGTTATACAAGTCAAGCTAATCTTGAATTTGAGCTTGTTATAATAACAAGTCGAATCAAGCGAGCCCGTTAACGAAATGAGCTCTAGTGAGTCGAGCCGAGCTGGCTCGACTTGGCTCGAATTCCAACCCTACATGCAGACTTCATCATCACCGAGCCAAGCTACCTTGCCACAAGTCCTCAGAGCAACTTCAACACCGGCCGGGCAACTAGCTGGTCTGTGGGCGCCGCGTCTCCCCTCGCCAGCCGTCTCCTTCTTCGACGCCCAGAAGTTGTTCGACAGTTTGCCAAGGTACGAAAATGGACTCCGCCGACGAGTTCTTTTTCCACAATTTCTTTTGCGATTCCGACGATTCGTCGTCCGACGACGAGGAGGAGATATTGGCTGCCGTGTTGGTTCATCACCACCTCAACAATCAGCGACCGTTGTTCCGTGGCTCCATTCCGGGCCACCTTCCGGCGTTGAATCATAACCGAGAGAGCGGGCATTTCCTTCTCTGGAAGGACTATTTTGATACAACAAACCCGTTGTTCAAACATCATAAATTCCGCTGCCGGTTTCGTATGAGTAGGCATGTTTTCAACCGTATTAGGGAGGGAGTGGTCGGCTATGATGACTACTTCGAGTGCAAAGAGGATGCCGTCGGCAAGATTGGTTTCTCCTCTTATCAGAAATGCACTGCCGCCATCCGAATGCTTGCATAAGGACTGCCCGGTGATCTCATTGACGAGTACGTCCGTATGAGCGAGTCTACATGCCTAGAGTCCCTGTATAAGTTCTGCAAGGCTGTGATTGCTGTGTTTGGCCCTGAGTACTTGAGAGACAGCTGCAGATACAGCCCGTTTGCTGGCGATGAATGCTAGCAGGGGCTTTCCGGGGATGCTTGGCACCATAGACTGCATGCACTGGGAGTGGAAGAACTGCCCTTCTGCTTGGCAAGGGCAGTATAAGGGACATGTCAGGGCTTGCAGTTTCATACTAGAGGTAGTGGCGCCTCAAGATCTGTGGATCTGGCACTCTTTCTTTGGCATGGATGGATCACACAATGATATCAACGTGCTTCAGCGCTCGCCGGTGTTTGCTAGGCTTGCCGAAGGCAACAGCCCACCGGTGAACTTTACTGTCAACGGCCACAACTACGACAAATGGTACTATTTGGGTGACGGTATCTATCCTCAGTGGACCACTATTGTAAAGACAATACCCAATCCTGTTGGAGAGAAAAGGAAAAGATTTGCCCAAGAGTAAGAGAGTGCTAGAAAGAATGTCGAGCGTGCCTTTGGTGTTCTGCAATCTCGATGGGGCATCGTTCAGTATCCTGCTAATACTTGGAGTACGCAGAAACTATGGGAGGTGATGACTGCTTGTGTGATCATGCACAATATGATCGTAGAAGACGAGCGTCCGGAACGTCTGTACGATCAAGGCTTTCAGTATCAGAGTGAGAATGTTGTGCCTGAGCATGGAGTAGCGGCAACATTTGAGCAGTTCACTCAGTTTCATGAAGACATGCGTGATTGGAAAACACACATGCAACTGCAAAATGATTTGGTTGAGTATATGTGGACTCATGTTGGCAACCAATAGATGTATCTTCTTTTATTCGTTCGTAAAACTATGTGAAACATTTTTATTTTTATTTGGTCTGTAAAACTATACTATTTATTTAGGCGGACTATTTTGTTTGTTAAATTTTCATTTCATAATTTTTTGAATGCAATGCAAAATTAGGCAGCCAGCCGGCCACGTCTGCAAGTATGAGTCGGCGCATTGAACGCGCTGCCGACTCATATGAAAAATAGGATGGACGTCGGATGATGGCCGACCTAAACAAACAAAAAGCGGACGAAATCGCCGTCCGTTTGGATCGGCCCGTTGGAGTTACTCTCACGGTGCAGATCAAACCCAGTCATCCATATACGAGACTACGCCATGCAGATTTGTTTGAACTTCGTGTGCGCACACAACAAGCTACGCGTCAGCCGCGCACATCCACACCGAAGACTTCCAGCTTCCTGTATGACGGCACGTCACAGCCTCACAGGCGCATGCATTGCGGTGAAATCGGCTCCGGTGGCTCTGTGCGTTTTACTGCAGCTCAGCCCGAAGGCTCGTCCACCAGCGCAGCGTCGCCCACGTGTTCCCGCGCGTGGACGATGGGCTGCTCGTGCTGCTTTGGGATACGGCCATATGCTGTCGTTTGCGCATCTTTGATCTCACGAGCTATTGGATTGATCATCTGACCGCCTGCGATTCACTTCATCTATACCGCGCGATCAACATGGCCAGTTGCTTGCCCACGTCTCCACAGAACTTGTGACAATCGTTTAAAGTACAACGCACGTCTACACCAATCGAGTATCGGGCTGCTCTTGCGTCGTTCCGTTGGGCCGCAGCGTCGCTGTTCAGTGGTTTTCCTCGCGGCTGCATCGACTCATGCGTCATCGCCGCGTCGTTTCTTCGGGACTTAGTGCCGTGATACATGGTCCCCGCCTCCGCCCTGAGGCCATCCCACGGTTACACCGACCCGCGCTCCGTCAATGCGCCGCCCTTTCGGGCTGTAGCGCCGCGGCCAACGGTCCCCACTTGTTGGATTCTACAGTAGAGTGCGTCGACTGCAAATTGAAATTTTTCTACGCGCAGAACAACAGGAACATGCTACGGGAAATGGATTACAGATCGTTATCACTAGACGCACAGTGCCGTGCAACGAAAAAAGAGTTGGGGCAGCGTGTCTCCTCCTTGTCCGGTCTCCCTCGAACAGGTGGTCGTCGGTTCCCTCGTATAGGTTCGCCGGAGCGGCGCAAGTGCACCGCCTCTAACGGTATCCACGCGTGTAGGAGGAACGTTGTGCGACAGACTGCTAGATTCGATCACACAACCGACGGTGAGTGGAGGTGTCTATTCGCAACACATGCAAACCCTAGTGACAACACAGAAGCAATCAACCACATGAGTGTGCCGCACCCCCACTTTATATGGGCGTCCGCCACGGACTCAACACTTGGGCCTCGCACGGACCCTAAAGCACATAAGTCTACTCGGCCACAATCCGAATACGGCTCGGATCACATCCAACCAGTGTCTCCGGATCCGACCTCATAGGTTCCTTCCCTTAAGCGCGCGACCCCTTAGGTGCCGGCTTGGTCGCAGTCCGGATTACCTCCGAACTGCATGGTTGGTAGCGGCCCCTAGCAAGGCTTGCCGAACACCAAGCAGACTATGAAGCTGGTTAGGCGAACCTGTACATCATATTTCCATTCCTTCTGCCACACGATATTTGTTGTCGGGCTCAAGGTGAATCTGTCATCCTTGTGCTAGCCCGACCTCTTTCTCGTTCCAGTGATGCCGACTGTCGGTGTCAAAACTGGCAGATCTCGGGTAGGGGGTCCCAAACTGTGCTTCTAAGGCGGATGGTAACAGGAGGCAGGGGACATGATGTTTACCCAGGTTCGGACCCTCTTGATGGAGGTAATACCCTACGTCCTGCTTGATTGATCTTGATGATATAAGTATTACAAGAGTTGATCTACCACGCGATCATAGAGGCTAAACCCTAGAAGTTAGCCTATAGTATGATTGTTGTTATCCTACGGACTAAACCCTCCGGTTTATATAGACACTGGAGGGGGCTAGGATTACACAGAGTCGGTTACAAGGGAGGAGATCTACATATCCGTATTGCCAAGCTTGCCTTCCACGCTAAGGAGAGTCCCATCCGGACATGGGACGAAGTCTTCAATCTTGTATCTTCATAGTCCAACAGTCCGGCCAATGGATATAGTCCGGCTGTCCGAAGACCCCCTAATCCAGGATTCCCTCAGTAGCCCCTGAACCAGAATTCAATGATGATGAGTCCGGCGCGCAGATTTGTCTTCGGCATTGCAAGACGGGTTCCTCCTTCGAATACTCCATAGAAGATTTTGAACACAAGTATAGTGTCCGACTCTGCAAAATAAGTTCCACATACCCCCGTAGAGAGAATAATATTTTCACAAATCTAATCTGCTGACACGTTCGACGGCACGACATCATACCATGGCTCGGTCATTATTCGAACCGTTTTTCTCAACCAACACTGCACATATCGCGAGGCGGTTTTCTTGACACGTCTTGTTGAAGCAGAGACCATGTCCCCTTATCACGGGATTCTTATCAATACGGACGTGGGTAACCCAACCGCGCCATCAATTACGGCGCTCAGGGCATAAGCGATTTTACCAGGTAAGTGGGGAGGCGCATCGCCTCTTCCGCCCTTATAAAGGGACAAAGATTCACCCTTTTTACCCACGCCTTTTTCCTCCTTGCTTATACATTCTCGCGCACTCGAGCTCCAGCGCCCAAGTTCGCGTCTTTCTCCTCAAACCACTCCAAGCATGTCCGGAGAGAGAGGCAAGTGGATGGTCTCCTCTGTCACGGAGGAGAACATCGCAAAGCTACGGGAAGTCGGATATCTGGCCGCGGGCATCGTGCACCGGCTGCCAGATGCGGGGCAGATCATCCCTACGCCCGCACCCCATGAGAGGGTAGTTTTCGTTACCCACTTTGTCCGCAGACTGGGATTTCCCCTTCACCCGTTTGTCCGCGGGCTCATGTTCTACTACGGGCTGGATTTTCATGATCTGGCCCCCAATTTTATCCTCAACATCTCGGCGTTTATCATCGTGTGCGAGGCCTTCCTTCGCATCAGGCCCCACTTCGCTCTGTGGCTGAAGACCTTCAATGTCAAACCAAAGGTGGTGGTCGGCCAGCAAGCAGAGTGCGGAGGCGCCATGGTGGGCAAAATGCCTAACGTCACCTGACTCGAAGGCTCCTATGTGGAGACCATAAAGGGGTGACAATCGGGGTGGTTCTACATCACCGAGCTGTGCGACACCAACTGGGTGGCGGCCCCCGAATTTTGATCCGGAATCCCCACGCGCTCACTTCCTGGAAAGAGAAGGGCCTGTCCTGGGGTTCCCCGGTAGAGCTGACCGGACTCCAGACCTGCATCAAGAACATGATGAGCAAGAAAATCAAGCTCGTCAACGTGGTCCAGGTCATGCTCTTCCGCCGGATTCACCCGTGTCAACGATGGGTAATCAATTTGTGGGAGTTTGACCCAGCCAAGCACCAGACGTTGCGAGAGCTCTTCACAAGAACATCTGAAAGGTGCTGTTCAAGGGCGCCGAGGTACCTCCTCCCCTTACCGAGGACCGCGGACTCAGCGCAAAGCGCCATGCCAATCCGGTAAGTTTTTATATCTCACAGGATATTTATTTGCCCCAGTTTAATCATGTGCGGGATCTAAGCTTCCATGCCATTAACAAGACTGGGTAGAGACAGCGGAGCGGATTGATTGCCCAGCCCCCCTGCCTGAAGATCCTGCAGATACTCTCCTAACAGAGATGCTGGTTCCGGTGCCTTACGAGGTGCCGGTGAAGAAGGCCAAGAAGAAGGCCACGGGGAGCCGGAAGGGTCTCCGGCGCAAGATTATATCGGACTCATCGTCCGATAACTCCGAAGCGCACTCCTCCCACGAAAACGAGGAGGACGAAGAGGAAAGTTCTCCCCACCCCCAGCCAGGGGAGACAAGAAAAGGAAGGCCTCCCTAACCAGGGAGGACGAAGGGTCCAAAAAGGGAAGGACCCTCCTTCCGGACTGCTCCACGACGGCCGCCTACAGCGGCGACGAGTGGTTACCCAAGGACAAGCCCCTGGCGAAGTCGTAAGTATCCGGATACCATAGTAATTCATGATATGTTTTATTGCACTACTTCTCCTTATGCCGAATATGGTTATGCAGTCCGTCCCGAGCCCGTATCGACGTATCTTCGTCGGACGGTTCTTTGGACTCGTCGGATATGAATAGCGATTCACTTCCGACCGCCTCCACCCCTTGTCCTACGGACAACGTCGAGGTGTTGTCTCAAAAGGCACCGAGCCGAGGGGAGGTAGTCCTGGGGGCACCTCAAGGAGACCTTCCGGACCCTGGGCGCAAAGGGAGCAAGACTCCCACGGGCTCCAAGTTCGGCCCCCAGCCGAACACTGCGCCGGAACCTTCGGTGGTTCGGACTCTGGCAGGCGACCTCCCGTTGAGGGGCGCAAGCCGCCCGTGCCGGTGGCCTCTGTCCATCCAGAGGCACCGGACAACTTGCTGGAAGCGCTTCGCGGCGCTTCCATCGACGAAGAGCACCACACTATCATGAGTGCGGTGATTGAGAAAGTTCAGTCCGCCAAAAATGGACTAACCGAAGCTTGTGCCAGCCTCCTAACAGGCTTTCGGATAAGAAATCAAAATATAGGAAAATATTACCGCATAGAAAGTAGCCCCTGATGCTCTGTTTGGCGTTCGCGAAGAAAGGCCGAATAGAGGATCAAATAATGGCTCAGGAGTCTAATCAGAATATGTCTATGTGCATATGCAGGCTTCACTGCTGGTCGCTGCCGCACGTACTGCGGAGGTCGCTGCACTGAAGCAGGACCTTGAGCGGTCCGAGGACGAGCTCGGCCTTACCAAGAGGCAGCTCGAGGAGAGCAGAGGTAAGCAATACCTTGTCTATATATTAAAAAGAATTTTGGTCGTAAAGTAATAGGATCATCATGAATTTGCTAGGGGCCACGACTGAGGTGGCGACCCTGAAGAAGGCGCTGTCCGGGGCCGAAGACAAAGCGGCCAAGGAGCGCATTGAGCGGGAAAAGCAAGAAGCCCGGGTAGGCGAGGTGCAGCAAGAGCTCGAGGCTCTCGCCAAAACACACGAGTCCTTGGAGCTTGACTCTAAGACTCGAGAGTCCGAGCTTGCGAAGGCGCTCGAAAGCGCACGGAGCGCCAAGGCTGAAGCCCACAAGGCCCTCCAGGAGATTGGTGCAGTGAAGAAGATAGCAGCGGGTAAGGCATTCATTATGCATAGCAAGCATGTGAAGGAAACTTTCCTTTTACTTACCCGAATTCGAAGCTCTCCAGGAGCGTTCGCAGATCTTCCACGCAGTGTACTGGATGCCGCGGAGTTTTACCGAGCTGAGGAGGGGAGCTCGACGGAAAAGTTGTTCCGGTCTCAGTATACTAGGACCGAACACCCAATGCCCTTGAGCGACCAGCTGAAGCAACTGGTCGAGCTTCACAATGCGGCCGAACAGGCCATGAAGGGTCTTATAGTCTGGATGTGGCCTGACGATCCCCTGCCTAGCAGCTAGTTTGGTCTGGTGAGGCGACTTGTGGATGCCTGCCCACGGCTTGAAGTCATAAAGCGGTCCGTCTGCATCGAGGGTGCGCACAGGGCTTTTTCCCGGGCGAAGGTGCACTGGGCGAAGCTGGACGCCGTAAAGCTGGTGAAGGAGGGGCCGCCGGAGGGCAAGGAGCATCGCTGCCCCGAAATGTATTATGACAGTGTCCTGAAGGGTCCCCGCCTTGTGGCGGATGAATGTGCTAGAGATGTAATTTTTGAATGAACATGCTCATGTGATCCTGTAATGTGAAACGAGTTCATTTGCGCTATGCAACGCTTTTTGAATTTAAAATATTACCTTCTGTGCGGCCGTTTATAAAATCTGAGAGTTGGCCAGTCGTCGGCTTCTGCCCCCATGTAACTAGTACTAGGGTGTTCGGGATAAACCTGAGCACTCTTTATCCCAATTTTGGGTCCTTCGAGGGAGGTGTTCAGCACAACGAACCAGGCAATCGGACTATAAGGCTTTATCACTCTCACTTAGCCATAGAACTCTACAATTTTAAATTTTGGCGAAGTCCCTAGTATTCGGAAGGCCGAATTTGGGGCGCTATATACGCCTAAGTCGGGCAAGGCCGACTCCTCGCCCGAAGCGGAAAAATTCTTTAAGGACTTGAGACCTCTCGAACAGCGACCAGCTCTCGCCTTATCATGACAGTCAGTTTTCGGCTTTCTCTACTGAGGTGCTCGTCCGGAAGAACCGGGACACAATCGCAGTAGTTCTCCCAGCGCTACCGTACACTGGTAGAAAAAGGGCCTGTTGTCCCGGTTCGTAAGGGCCTTTTGTCCCGGTTCCTGAACCGGGACTAAAGGGTCGGTACTAATGCCCTGTCCCTTTAGTCCCGGTTCAACCCAGAACCGGGACTGATGGGCCTCCACGTGGCCTGTGCGCGGAGCCCAAGCAGGAGACCCTTTGGTCCCGGTTGGTGGCACCAACCGGGACCAATAGGCATCCACGCGTCAGCATTTCTGTGGCTGGGGTTTTTGTTTTTTTTTAAAAGGGGGGGGGGGGTTTGGGGGTTTTGGGGGGTTAATTTAGGTGTTTCATATATTGTGTTAGCTAGCTATAATTAATAGAGAGAAGTGTCCTCTCTTATGTTCGTGCTTGGTCGACGCTACATACTATACATACGTATAGAGAGGACTAGACACGCTAGCTAGCTAGTAAGCAAACGAATGAAACAGAAGATCGTCATGAACATATATGCATACAGAGAGAAGTGATATCGACCACCTCTCCTTCTCCGAGAGATTGGTCGAACAACAAGTTCTCGTATATCTATCTGACACAACTGGCTACATATATACAATAATTATCTCTTACAAATATAATCATACGGACTCATGGTCCACATAGTACTCTCCGTCTTCAGCGATCACGTGGTCAAGAAAGAATGCCGTCAATTCCTCTTGAATTGCTCGCATGCGAGCTGGTGCTAGGAGTTCATCCCGCTTCCGAAACATCTAATTTGAAAAAGGGGGTCAATACATATATATATGAATGAATGAAACTCAACACAAATGATGGTAATAAAATAAAATTGCGAATGTTGTTATTTACGTACTTCATATTGTTCGTCAGTGTAGCCCCGCTCACAGGTCGTGTGGCGGATGGACTCACAAACGTAGTATCCACAGAAATCATTCCCTTGTTCCTGCCACAATCACTTTACAAGAAATAGAGGTCAATCAAACTGATAAGCAAGAATGCCAAATGGTATTGATGAAACTAGCGCTTGAATCAATAGGAGATGCGCAGAACATGCTACTATAGTACTTACTTTCGGGTGTCTAAATTGCAGCTTCTTCGGGAGTCCTGGAGCTTTTTTGGTGAATTTTTTCCAAACCCTGCCAGACAAAGAAAACAATTACTTGATATATCAGGAAATGAACAAAGTTGCTGATACGGTGGATAATGATCGATTTAACTTACTTCTCGAGCATTTTAGTCATGTCCGCATAGTCCTGGGGATCTTTTCGTCTTAAGTCTAAGACGGTTACTAGTCCCTGCTCAAGCTTAATCTCTAGGAGAACATAGTGGAAACTGCACACGCATGCATAACTCATCAATTGCATTACTATAACCTTGACTAATATATAAGGGAAACCGAATACGCACAAGACAATAACACTCACTTGAAGTTGTAAGGAGAGAGTATTATATCTTTGTTTTCATTTATTACCAACGATCGTAGCAAGTTGGCCTCGGTATCTGTGGCATGAAATTTAACCTCAGTTGCATCTATGAGATATGTGTTAATGAACCCAATATCACCGACTTGTCTTTTCTTTAATTCGGCGATCTTCAATCTGCATAATATAGTGAGGATGATTATAAATACATGCAATGAAAGAGCTGAGCTAGAGAGACTTAATGACAGAAGTAGTACTACTTACAGACAGTAGCAGGCGAACGTTGTTTTATCGAGGGCCAATTGATTGAAAAACTGAAAGAACTCCTCGAATGGAACAGGCAACAGTTCAATTCCAACGAGGTCATGCTCCTTTTTAACTTTCACATACAAAGTACTCCTCCCCCCAGAGTCTCTGCAGATTTTCATGTACCAATCATGCAATCTTCGCATCATCGTTGATAGAGATCTTTCATCTTTGACGAGAGGCTTCTCGTACTCGTATCTTTGTATCTGCACCTCCATGAAATCATAATGTACATCGTCGGGCAGGTAATCGCCAAGATTGCTATAACCGGGCACCATCCTCGGATCATTAGCGACGTTGTCGCTAGGCACCTTGAGCGGGGGGCACGATTGCTTCGCTTGTTCGCCGAGCTGGGCAATTTGTTTCCCAGCTCGTCGTTCTTTTAGCCTTTGATCACTGACAGTACTTCCCGACCGCTCCACTTCGGCAAATTCCTTTCCAATAATGCGCTCATAGTTTCCTTTCGGCGGAGACTTGGGTGGTTTTGTCAGGGCAGCCAGAGTGCGCTTCGCTTTCACCGGATCTACCTTCTCCTCCGGAGGTGGATGTTTTTTTGCTTTCACCCCTTCAAAGTAGTTCCTCACTTCTTCTCATGCGATCTCGGCGTTCTCCTCCGGGGTCCTCTCGTATGGTAACTTCTCTGGAGTCTTCAGAGAAGGACCAAATCTGTATTTCCTCCCGCCTCTGGCTGTACTGCTAGACGCCGGCAGAGCAGACAGAGCGGTTGTCTTCTTTACTTGCTTACGAGGCGGAGGAGAAGGACTACGACGCGCCGGAGCAGCCGGAGCGGCAGCAGGTCTCTTCCGCCCTTGCTGACAAGGCGGAGAAGGAGGAGGCTGGCTGCTCGGGCGCGTCGGCGCAGGCGGAGAAGGAGGCGGAGTGCCGCCACGCGCTGGAGAAGGAGCCGGTCGAGTGCCCTGATCGTCACTCACCGGAGGAGGAGGCGGAGTGCCCTGACTCGCCGGAGGAGGAGGCGGTGGAGGAGGCGGAGTGCCCTAACTTGCCGGAGGAGGAGGAGGAGGCGGAGGCGTCCAGTTCGGAAGGTTGATGAGCTCCTTCCGCCATAGGCATGGAGTCTTCAGAGCAGACCCCAGCCTAGTCTCCCCTTCACCGGTAGGGTGGTCAAGCTGGAGGTCCTCAAATCCCTCCGTTATTTCATCCACCATCACCCTAGCATATCCTTCTGGAATCGGCCGACAGTGAAAAGTTGCGCCGAGTTCAGTAGGATAAACAGAGCCAACAGTCGCCTTGACCTTCAAATTCATCCATTGCGTTACAAGGTGGCAATTTTGAGACTCCGTGATAGCATCCACTGGATAGCTGGCAGGAGCCGTCAAGGCATGCTCTGGCTGAAGCAGCTCGGTGGAAGCCACGCTGCTTCTCCGCTGAGATGGCGGGGTAGCTTCGGGGGAAGCTTCGGCAGTACGTTTGCTGCGATTTGCTTCTCGTTCCTCTATCGCTTGTACCCTTGCTTGCAGCGCCTGCATTTGGGTCTGCTGCACCTTTTTCCTCCTCTCATGGGATTTGTAACCGCCTGCGTCCGGAAACCCAACCTTCCACGGAATGGAGCCTGGCGTGCCTCGTGTCCGTCCAAGGTGCTCAGGATTCCCGAGGGCCATTGTGAGCTCGTCATTCTCTCTGTCTGGAAAGAACGTCCCTTGTTGCGCTGCTTCGATATACTGCTGAAGCTTCCTGACTGGTATGTTCATTTGATCGTTCATCCAAATGCACTTCCCTGTTACAGGGTCCAAGGTTCCGCCAGCCCCGAAGAACCAAGTCCGGCAATGGTCTGGCCAGTTAATTGTCTCTGGTTCGATCCCTTTATCAACCAGATCATTCTCAGTCTTGGCCCACTTTGCCCGGGCTACGAGGTAGCCACCTGACCCCGTGCGATGGTGATGCTTCTTCTTCGCAGCATTTTGCTTGTTTGTCGCCGACATCTTCTTACTCTTTTCCGATGTCTTGTGGGCCACAAATGCGGGCCAGTGATCTCTGATCTTCTCATATCTTCCCTTGAATTCAGGTGTCTCATTATTTTCGACAAACTTATTCAGATCTTTCTTCCACCTCCTGAATAGTTTTGCCATCCTCTTAAGAGCAAAAGACTTGATTAATTGCTCTTTAACTGGCTTCTCTGGATTATCCTCTGGCGTTAGGGTGAAATTTGACTTCAGCTCAGTCCAAAGATCATTTTTCTGCATATCATTGACATAAGACACCTCAGGGTCTTCTGCAGCCGGCTTAAACCATTGCTGGATGCTGATCGGGATCTTGTCCCTAACCAAAACCCCGCACTGAGCAACAAATGCGCTCTTTGTCTGGAGGGGTTCAATCGGTTGGCCGTCAGGCGCGATTGCTATGATCTCAAACTTTTCATCCGAGCTCAACTTTTTCTTCGGGCCTCGTCTCTTTACCGAAGTTGTGCTCGATCCGGAGGGCTAGAAAAAAGAACAAAGACTTAATTAATATGTGTACATACCAAAACAATGAATGCATCAATTAGCTAGTCAGCATAAGCTTAACTAATATATATACCTGGCCGGACTCGGTTCGGTCACCGGAGACGTCATCACGGTCTCCTTCTTGCACCGACATTGGGTCACCGGAGCCGTCCTCACGGTCTCCTTCTTGCACCGGCATTAGGTCACCGGAGCCATCATAATCTTAGCCAGCTGCTTCCAGACCATCGATGTCGTTGAGAAACAACGAGCAGCGGTAGAGGAAACCCTAAATAGCAAGTATCGTGGGTGTGAGATACATGTGGCCGTTGGTGTCGGACACTACATCCACGTCCCACAAGTGACGTGGGCGTCGAAGCCCGCGCTACTTGTGGGACGTGGATGTAGTGTCCGACACCGACAGCCACATGTATCTCACACCGACGATACTTTCTATTTAGGGTTTCCTCTACGGCTCGGCGACCCTGACCCTCGACGTCTCGCAGGTCCCGCGTGTTGCCCCAGGCCTTGGTGTTTTTCTTTGAGTGGCGGCGGGGTGCATGCTGAACATCAGGCTGAAACGCCTCTCTGGCTCGGCCACAAGGGGGCCGGTCAGCCGCATCGTACACTGGTGATGTAGGTTTCAGTGCTTCCTCCTCAAGTCGGGGTAGCGACCCGCGCTTTGGGTAACTCTTGGAGGGGTGCTTGAGTTCGTATTCCTCGGCCGCAAGGACTTCGGTCCATCTGTCTGCTAGCAAATCTTGATCAGCTTGAAGCTGTTGTTGCTTTTTCTTCAAGCTATTTACTGTGGCAATGAGCCGGCGCTTGAAGCGCGCCTGTTCGACGGGATCCTTAGGCACGATAAATTCTTCGTCACCGAGGCTCACCTCATCTTCGGAGAGAGGCATGTAATGGTCCTCCTCCGATTCTCCATCTTCTGCCCGCTCTGGAGGGCTAGCTTGTTCACCCTCCCGCTCTAAATCATGCTGGAGGGGATTTTTGTCGTCTTCGGCACTATCCGGAGTGTTATTATCTCTTGTGCCGGTATCACTACTTTTGCTATGGCGGGACTTCGAGCGGCGCCGCTGACGTCGGCGCTTGGGTTGCTTCTTGGAGGGGTCATCCTCTGCTGTCTCATCGCCATTGCCTTCTTTGGGGGTGTCCACCATGTATATATCATATGATGAGGTGGCGGTCCAGCGTCCTGTGGGCGGTGGTTCCTGTTCGTCTCCTGCATTGTCGTCCATACCATCGATGTCTTCGAAGTCGAAGTCGAGCATGTTGGTTAAATCGTCGACAGTGGCTACTAAGTGGGTGGTGGGTGGGGAGCGAATTTCTTCGTCGTCCGCATCCCATTCTAGCCGGACAAAGTTCGGCCAAGGATCTCCTGACAAGGAGAGAGACCTTAGTGAATTTAACACGTCGCCGAAAGGTGAGTGCTGAAAGATATCCGCGGAGGTGAACTCCATGATCGGCGCCCAATCAGATTCGATAGGCACGGACGCAGGTGGCTCAGAGTCCGTGGCCGGGGATGAATCCAGTGGTTCGGCAACACGGCTCTCGTAAGGGGTAAAGTCAGTATCCGGCTCCATCGCCACTGAGAGTGCGGCCTCCATGGCGGGGTCTACCCCCCCGTCCTCGGATGGCGCAATTTGCTCCGGATTGAGGGCCGGAGTAGTTGCAGGTGTGATCTCCCGAACACTATCCGACGACAGAGTTACGTCATGCTCGTCGTGATTGTGCAGCGCACCTGACATGGGCTTGAATCTGTCGAAGATCAAGTCCCCGCGGATGTCGGCAATGTAGTTTAAGTTTCCGAACCTAACCTGATGGCCAGGGTCGTAGCTCTCGATCTGCTTCAGTTGGCCAAGCGAGTTGGCCCGCAGTGCGAAGCCGCCGAATACAAAGATCTGTTCGGGGAGGAAAACCTCACCCTGGACCACATCGTTACCGATGATCGAAGGAGCCATCAAGCCTTACGGTGACGGCACAGTGGGATTCTCAATGTGTAACGCCCTCGATGCGGCCATATCTCCCACGTGTCGAAGCACGACTTAGAGGCATAACCACATTGAAAGCAATGTCGCAAGTGAGGTAATCTTCGCAAACAACCCATGTACATAAAAAGGGGAAAGGTACATAGTTGGCTTACAATCGCCACTTCACACAATACATAAAAAATATAACATTACATCATCCAGATACACACAAGGTCCGACTACGGAACCCAAAATAAAGAAGACTACCCCAAATGCTACACAGATCCCTGATCGACCCCAACTGGGCTCCACTACTGATCAACTAGAACGAAACAACACAAAGGACAAGATCTTCATCAAGCTCCTCCTTGAGCTTGGTTGCGTCATCTGCACGGTTCAACGGCACCTGCAAGCTGGTTTTGGAAGTATCTGTGAGTCATGGGGACTCAGCAATCTCACACCCTCGCGATCAAGACTATTTAAGCTTATAGGTAGGGTAAAAGGTATGAGGTGGAGCTGCAGCAAGCGACTAGCATATATGGTGGCTAACATACGCAAATGAGAGCAAGAAGAGAAGGCAAAGCACGGTCGAGAAAACTATGATCAAGAAGTGATCCAAGAACAACCTACGTCAAGCATAACTCCAACACCGTGTTCACTTCCCGGACCCCGCCGAGAAGAGACCATCACGTTAACACACACGGTAGATGTATTTTAATTAAGGTCAACTTCAGGTTTTCTACAACCGAACATTAACAAATTACCATCTGCCCATAACCGCGGGCACGGCTTTCGAAAGATCAATCCCTGCAGGGGTGTCCCAACTTAGCCCATCACAAGCTCTCACGGTCAACGAAGGATATTCGTTCTCCCAAGACAATCCGATCAGACACGGCATCCCGGTTACAAGACATCCTCGACAATGGTAAAACAAGTCCAGCAACACCGCCCGAATGTGTCGACAAATCCCGATAAGAGCTGCACATATCTCGTTCTCAGGGCACACTCAGATTGTCCAAACTTCCGGTAGGCCAGCCCAGAGTTGCCCCTCATGGCCACCGGCGGCTGACAAGGTGGACCAACACTCAGAGGAGCACTGGCCCGGGGTTTAAATAAAGATGACCCTTGAGTCCGCGGAACCCAAGGGAAACAAAGGCTAGGTGGCGAATGGTAAAACTAATGTTGGGCATGGCTGGAGGAGTTTTATTCAAGACGAACTATCAAGGGGTTCCCATTATAACCCAACCGTGTAAGGAACGCAAAATCTAGGAACATAACACCGATATGATGGAAACTAGGGCGACAAGAGTGGAACAAAACACTAGGCATAAGGCCGAGCCTTCCACCCTTTACCAAGTATATAGATGCATTAATTAAATAAAAGATATTGTGATAACCCAACAAAATATCCATGTTCCAACATGGAACAAACTCCAATCTTCACCTGCAACTAACAACGCTATAAGAGGGGCTGAGCAAAGCGGTAACATAGCCAAACAATGGTTTGCTAGGATAAGGTGGGTTAGAGGCTTGGCTTAACAATATGGGAGGCATGATACGCAAGTGGTAGGTATCGCAGCATAGGCATAGCAAAAGAGTGAGCATCTAGCAAGCAAAGATAGAAGTGATTTCAAGGGTATGGTCATTTTGCCTGAGATCCCGCAAGGAAGAAGAACGAGTCCATGAAGAAGACAAACGGACGTAGTCGAACGGTTCCTCATAAACGCGACGTTATCGGAACTAACCCGAAGAAGCAGCACCGGAAAGAAGCACACAACATAGTAAACAACCACCACATAAGCATGGCACGATGCGCAAACAAGTATGATGCATGTCCGGTTTAATGAGGCATGGCATGGCAAAGTGCAACAAGCAAAACTACAAATTAAGTGGAGCTCAATATACAACGAGTTGCATATTGATGAAACACCACAACAAGTTATTTAGTTCTATCACGTTTTTGTACCCAACAATATTAAATGTTGGTTAACATGGCAAGAGGTGAGGCATAACAACACTACAACATCTAAACAATTTAAATGGGGCCGGATATAACAAATACCGAATCCCGTAAATCCCCATATGCCTTAGTAGTTTAATGCAACAACAATTTTAACATTTTAATTGTTGTTATCATGATGCGGATGACATGTGCAAGTTTATGCAATTTTTATTAAAAGTTGACAAGAGCATTACGAAGCATTTGTCACCGTGGTGGAAAAAAGGGAGTGCCACGGTAACGATAACGGTTTCGGTAGCTCATGGAAATACCGGTGCAAAGGAAGTATGGCGGGAGCGTGCAAAAGATGGTGGGGTGATCCGGTAACCGGGTTCCCACGAATTAGCGGCAGAAGAGGAGGATCGAGCTAGTGACAACTCGGGCACGGTGCAAACATAGGGTGCAACTCATACAACACATGCAAACGTTCTCGGACGGTCGTCTTGGGGTTATACCTTCGAAGCATGCGTTTTGAAGCGTATCGGTTCGGTGCAAAGTAGAGGAAGTAGACGTTCTCGCCACGTTCGTAGTGGTAGTAGTTGTACTCATGCCGTAGTGGAAGTAGTGGTTCGCGTCAATGGTAGTGGTACATAGCAGTCGTGGACGAACTTGAGGGTCATCGGTAGATGTTCACGGTTCTTCGGCGATGGTTGTGGTACACGTTCCGTAGATGTTCGGGCGGCAGTAGTGGTATACGTTTCGCAGGCGTTCGAGCCATCGGTAGCGGTACTTGGTGAACCCCGAAACAGGCTTGGCATCTTCGTGCGTATGGGTACTTGGCGTTTTCTTGCAGTCGAACTTGAGGGGTCTCGACATCGTGATACTTGGCACGATCCGCATAGTCGAGCACTTGTCGTCGAGGGGCTTGACAGGCTTAGAAGAAAAGAAGGGGGATTTGGTAGTTGTTGTAGGGTGGCCTTCGGTGGACTTGGTGGAAACCACGATGTGTGCAGGAGGCATACGACTCCAAAACGCCCACGGCCGTGCGGAAGACTGCGGAGCTCCTGTTACGGGGAGGGTTCGTGACGACGACAGGACGCGAAGGAGGGCGGCAGCTGGGCTGCGGCTGTGATGCCCACATGCACGAAGCAGGGGAGGCGAGCGAGCTGTCTGCCTCGTCAACTCCTGACGAACAGGAGCAGCGGCGACTGCAATAGAAGCTTCGTGCGCGGCCAAAGCTTGGCATTAGCGAGGGACGGCGGGGAAGACACGAGGCCGGACCGTCCGGAGCTCGATGTGTTGCTGAGGGGAACCGGAACCGACCGCCGAAGCCTTGATTTAAAGAAGAGGACGGTCGTGGCGTCCCTGCTCTACGGACTGGGCCATTTCAGGCGATGAAGACATGCGCCCACTTCCTGGACGGAGCAGAGGACTTGGCACGTCTACGATGACGAGGAATCGAACGAGGAGGTCGGGGATGAGGCATCGGGGCCGGATCCTGTACAGAGGAGGACACGGGCGAGGCGGAGGAAGGCGGGCGCCGGCGTCAACTAGTTCTCCGGGAAGGTCGAGGAGGCAGGGCGCGGCGTGCAGCAAGGATGCAACGGTGCGGCGCTGGAGCATGGCAAAGTAGTGCAGTAGTGGCGAGCTCGGGGCAAGGGCAGCGCCATAGGAGGGGTTCGAGGGAGATCGAGGAGAGGAACGAGGGAAGTGGGGGCGGCCCTGGGGATCGAGAGAGAGATTGAGGAGAGGGAGATGGGATCGGGCAGAGGGCATCGGGCGCGTGCGTCCTCTCCTGGCGGCGCGAGGTTAGCGAGAGGAGGGAGAGATGGGAGATGGGGATCGGGCTGCGGTACTAGGGTTAGAAAGCGGGACTGGGAAGCGGGCCGGCCTGGACTGAGGCCCAAGTGGCCAGCTGGGCTACTCTCTCTCCCCCACTCCTTTGTTTTTTTTAAAAAAACAGAGAACTAAAAGAAAGGAAAAAGGACAGAGGAGAAGGTTGAATAAGAATTTGGACAAGTGGTTAATTTTCTTGGACTCACAAAAATATGTTTGGTCCGAGAAAATTAGGAAAGACCAAGATTTAAAGAATAAATTCAAATTTCTTTGAATTTAATTCAAAAGGTTTGAACTAGGATAGGTTTTAGGAGTGTCCAAAAATGTTGAGAAATTAGGTGGAGCTCCGGAAAATGAGGAAAGGACATGTGGCAAAGTTAGAGGCCAAGAGTTGAAATAACAAAAGGCATTGGGATTTTGCAAGTGTGTTATGGTGAATTTCAAATTAAAGAAATATTTAATATAGCTCCCTACTATCGGGAGGATATGTTATAACGAGAAGTCACCCTTCCCTTGATTTAAATGGATCAAAGATCCATGCCATTTATTTAGTTGAGATGCAAAAAGACTTATGACATGATGACATGATGCAATGCACATGATGCAACGAACCAAAATGAATCACCCGACAACACCCGAAAACATGGAAGGCATATGAAGCTCCGGTCTTGGGGCGTTACAACACTCCACCACTACGAAAGGATCTCGTCCCGAGATCTAGAATGGCACCGGAGGGAAAAATGGAAGAGAAAGAGAAGAGGTAAAACTAAGTTGCTTCTTTGACAAACGAGTGAAACCAGCGAACCTTGAGAGGTTGAAAAGATTGAAAGAAAGAATGCCGCGAAGAAGAACAAAGTTGAAAGCACTCCGGTAGGAAAGAGTACCAAGGAAGAACAAATTCGGACAACACTCCGGTTGAGAAGAGATGCAAGGCTTGATAAGGCGAAAATAACTTGAGTAAAAGGGCACAACACTCCGGTTAAATGGATAAGCATGAAAAGAACAAGAACCTGACAAGAACAGAAGAAGGTTTGAAGAGAGCAGCATCACAATGCCTCCGGAAGAAATGAGATAATGGAATGGAATGAACGAAGGAGAAAAACAATATCTTCTATCTCGAACGAGATTGAAGCATCTTTAGGAGAAGGGTCGAACGTAGTTGTTGGAAAAAAACCAACAACGAAAAGAGTAATCTTGTAGTGGACTTATGGAGAACAACTCAAAACTATGAGGTGAGAATCTGCCACTCACGGGAAAAAAATTGGATTGATATGAACAAGGAGACGAGAAAATATTTCACCGGGATGATAGATGAAGAACTTGGGTCATTTATGAGCACCATAAAAAACAACAATCGTTAGGGAAGGCTTTAGGTGAAATATAACCCAAGATAACTCTAACGACGAGATTGATGGATTTAAAATATCTCATTCTTGATAACTTGTGAATCACAAAGCACGAAGCAAAAGTTATCAAGAATGACATAACACCACTTCAAAAGATATGTGTGAAAGAATTGCACTCCGGATTGCAAGATGAAGAATGCTTGAGCTCCTCTGAAAAGAATCTCTATGAAAATTTGGAGTAGGAATTAAATCCTTTTTGAACCACCATGTAGAAACTCCATGAAGAACTCCGGTAACAAAATGATGATAAAAAGAAAGAGAAGTTGAAAACACAAGGTAAAGCCTTGTAATGCTTTAGATGGATCTTCGTGATGCAATAATTGAAATAACTTTGAGCTCCGGAAAGATAGATGGACAACTTGAATCGAGAATTTGATGAACCTCCGGAATAGGGAATTAATCACTTGGATGAAACAAGAATAAGGATTACGTTATGCGTATCCTTCACCAATTTAAATTGATGACAAGCAATGGATTTGGCATACTACTTATTCTCGTAGAAAAGATTAAGAGAGTATAGCGCAAAGTTGAGAAGGTCTTCGATGATCCACCGGTAGGATGAAAGAACGAATGAATATGTATGATAACAAACGAGGAGAACTCTTGAACGAACCACCGTGAGAATTGAAATGAACGAAGAAAAGATAACAAGACACCGGGAAGAATTTAAGAACGAATGAAGCTACTTGAGGGAATTTAGATACAAGAGAACGAAAAGATCACGAACTGATTAGAGAATATTTGAACGATGCACCGGTAGGATTTGGAGAACTAGAGCTCAAAGCTGGAATGAATAATACTGAAATGATGGCCTTCGGAGAATCAAACTGAAAGGACTCTTGAATTACTCCGGATGGGTGAAAAGAATTATCACAATTTGAAAACAATTATGAGAGGATGGCATAAAGCTAGCACCATGAATCTTCATGAGAACGGAGGAAGATTTAAGAGAAACTCTTCTTCGGTCTTCAAAATCTGAGAATTACGACGAGAAACACCAACATGAATTATTGAGGCACTCCGGAATAATCAAAAGCGAAGAGGTTGAGCCAACGATGAAAAGAAATTGAGAGATCTTGGAGAAACACATCTGACTGATGAAAATTCATTCTTACGTCAAACTTGGAAAAGAATTTGGGTGTAACTCCGGGAAAAATTAGAAGAGTCAGGTAAGATCCTGGGAAAAGACCTGTGGGTTAGGGCTCACTCAAAAGAAATACCATAGAACGATTTAAAAGAGAGAATGCACCGGTTGAATTAAAAGGCTTGAGTGAGATAACAACCTCGAGATATCTTCAGCACTCCGGAACAATTGGATAGCGAGAAGTGGAATGATAATAAGGTGCACCGGGATGAGAACACATTTGAAACAAAGAAAAAAAGGATATGAACAACACTGAAGGCTTGATTTGCGTCCACCGGAGGAGAAAAGAACGAATAATGATGAACTAGAAGCTCCGTTAGCATCTTTCTTGAGAATCCCCGGATAAGAACATTGACGGAAAGAAAAAGAAGAAAGCTCACATGAATCAAATGGATACTTGATTAAGATATCTGAGTCCTCGAACAAAAAGAGTGGGTAGGGTGGGAAAAACAAAGGCAATTTCGGACGGATGAAACAAAAAACGTTGAGAAGAACTGATAATTGATCTTGCTGATGTTGAAATGATCGGATCCACTTGAAGAGAAACACGCCGGTAGAAAAAGAATTAACATGACAATATCGATGATGATGAAGGATTTGTATCCACATAGAAGTATGAGAACACCATTTAGGAAAGGTATGGAATCCACATTTGACATTGAAGCAACTCGAATACCACAACTGAAAACAAAAACAAAGGATTGGCTTGCAAAATAATCCGGAACAAACATATGATAGAGATTTCGTTCGAAGTTTTCGTGGTGGGGCCTACACGGGCTCGATCATACAACACCATCATGTACAAGGCAGTGCACATGACATACGAAGCGTCCCTAAGTCGGCATAGCCAAGGACTCTTTAAGACACAATGAGACCACTGTAAAACCAACAGTGGATAGGCGGACCACTAGACGCCGAACCCCAATTTCATATCACACATATGTCGGAAAGATATCCTAAGAGCTACTAGAATTCCCACTTACAAACTCCCGAAATTTTCCGGTTATGCAATCAGGTGTTGGGGATACAGGGGAAGCATAATATCTCACCCAAAACCACACAAATCCTACATCCAGCTGTATCCATCCTTCAACACATAACCAAGAAACCTTCGAAAATCGTTTACCTCAACCTTCGAAAAGCATCCGTTATACGAGTTATGGCAATACTCCCGAACTCCCGCCCAGTACTGGGTGGCGTCGAGGTTATCTCACCAACAACTACACAAAAGAGATTTTCGATGTCGGCAAAACTCAGGTATTCCAGAATCTCAACGACAAAATTGTGACCACAACACCTCAGAGCTCAACTCCCCGGGACACTGCCACAACCCCTAAATGACAAGAGGCACCAAGAACAATGTTCTCATCACAAAACCATCGGAACGATTCCAAGATACCCGCGTGATCCTAACAAAAAAATTAGTGAAATTTGAGAAGAGAAGAGTCAAAACTCTACGTCAGGATGTCTCACCAGAGCGACGAAGGGACTGAGGAGTAAAAAGAATCCCTAACTCTCCGATATATATAATCCTATAAGACTCAAAACTTTTTTCTAGACTCAACAACGCCAGCGATTCGATCAAGCAGGGGGCTCCTAAGTCGGGGAAGGCTCTGATTACCAACTTGTAATGCCCTCGATGCGGCTATATCTCAAACGTGTCGAAGCACGACTTAGAGGCATAACCACATTGAAAGCAATGTCACAAGGCCCTCGATGCGGCTATATCTCAAACGTGTCGAAGCACGACTTAGAGGCATAACCACATTGAAAGCAATGTCGCAAGTGAGGTAATCTTCGCAAAAAACCCATGTACATAAATAAAGGGGAAAGGTATATCGTTGGCTTACAATCGCCACTTCACACAATACACGAATATAACATTACATCATCCAGATACACACAGGGTCCGACTACGGAACCCAAAATGAAGAAGACTACCCCAAATGCTACACAGATCCTCGATCGACCCCAACTGGGCTCCACTACTGATCAACTAGAACGAAACGACACAAAGGACAAGATCTTCATCGAGATCCTCCTTGAGCTTGGTTGCGTCCTCTGCACGGTTCAACGGCACCTGCAAGCTGGTTTTGGAAGTATCTGCGAGTCACGGGGACTCAGCAATCTCACACCCTCACGATCAAGACTATTTAAGCTTATAGGTAGGGTAAACAGGTATGAGGTGGAGCTGCAGCAAGCGACTAGCATATATGGTGGCTAACATACGCAAATGAGAGCGAGAAGAGAAGGCAAAGCACGGTCGAGAAAACTATGATCAAGAAGTGATCCTAGAACAACCTACGTCAAGCATAACTCCAACACCGTGTTCACTTCCCGGACCCCACCGAGAAGAGACCATCACGGTAACACACGCGGTAGATGTATTTTAATTAAGGTCAACTTCAGGTTTTCTACAACCGGACATTAATAAATTCCCATCTGTGCATAACCGCGGGAACGGCTCTCGAAAGATCAATCCCTGCAGGGGTGTCCCAACTTAGCCCATCACAAGCTCTCATGGTCAACGAAGGATATTCCTTCTCCCCAGACAATCCGATCAGACTCGGCATCCCGGTTACAAGACATCCACGACAATGGTAAAACAAGTCCAGCAACACCGCCCAAATGTGCCGACAAATCCCGATAGGAGCTGCACATATCTCGTTCTCAGGGCACACTCAGATTGTCCAAACTTCCGGTAGGCCAGCCCAGAGTTGCCCCTGGTGGCCACCGGCGGCTGACAAGGTGGACCAACACTCAGAGGAGCAGTGTCCCGGGGTTTAAACAAAGATGACCCTTGAGTTCGCGGAACCCAAGGTAAAAAAAGGCTAGGTGGCGAATGGTAAAACCAATGTTGGGCATTGCTGGAGGAGTTTTATTCAAGGCGAACTGTCAAGGGGTTCCCATTATAACCCAACCGTGTAAGGAACGCAAAATCTGGG
This sequence comes from Triticum urartu, assembly GCF_003073215.2. Lineage (NCBI taxonomy): Eukaryota > Viridiplantae > Streptophyta > Magnoliopsida > Poales > Poaceae > Triticum > Triticum urartu. Next base: position 701,811,464 of record NC_053024.1, on the reverse strand, counting down.
AACATAACACCGATATGACGGAAACTAGGGCGGCAAGAGTGGAACGAAACACTAGGCATAAGGCCGAGCCTTCCACCCTTTACCAAGTATATAGATGCATTAATTAAATAAAAGATATTGTGACAACCCAACAAAATATTCATGTTTCAACATGGAACAAACTCCAATCTTCACCTGCAACTAACAACGCTATAAGAGGGGCTGAGCAAAGCGGTAACATAGCCAAACAATGGTTTGCTAGGATAAGGTGGGTTAGAGGCTTGGCTTAACAATATGGGAGGCATGATAAGCAAGTGGTAGGTATCGCAGCATAGGCATTGCAAAAGAGCGAGCATCTAGCAAGCAAAGATAGAAGTGCTTCCAAGGGTATGGTCATCTTGCCTGAGATCCAACAAGGAAGAAGAATGAGTCCATGAAGAAGACAAACAGACGTAGTCGAACGGTTCCTCACAAGCGCGACGTTATGGGAACTAACCCGAAGAAGCAACACCGAAAAGAAGCACACAACATAGTAAACAACCACCACATAAGCATGGCATGATGCGCAAACAAGTATGATGCATGTCCGATTTAATGAGACATGGCATGGCAAAGTGCAACAAGCAAAACTACAAATTAAGTGGAGCTCAATATACAACGAGTTGCATATTGATGAAACACCACAACAAGTTATTTAGTTCGATCTTGTTTAAGTACCCAACAATATTAAATGTTGATTAACATGGCAAGAGGTGAGGCATAACAACACTACAACAACTAAACAATTTAAATGGGGCCGGATATAACAAATACCGAATCCGGTAAATCCCCATATGCCATAGTAGTTTAATGCAACAACAATTTAAACATTTTAATTGTTGTTATCATGATGCGGATGACATGTGCAAGTTTATGCAATTTTTATTAAAAGTTGACAAGTGCATTATGAAGCATTTGTCACCGTGGTGGAAAGAAAGGGAGTGCCACGGCAACGATAATGGTTCCAGTAGCTCATGGAAATACCGGTGCAAAGGAAGTATGGCGGGAGCGTGCAAAAGATGGTGGGGTGATCCGGTAACCGGGTTCCCACAAATAAGCGACAGAAGAGGAGGATCGAGCAAGTGACAACTCGGGCACGGTTGAAACATAGGGTGCAACTCATACAACACATGCAAACGTTCTCGGACGGTCGTCTTGGGGTTATACCTTCGAAGCGTGCGTTTTGAAGCGTATCGGTTCGGTGCAAAGTAGAGGGAGGAGACGTTCTCGCCACGTTCGTAGTGGTAGTAGTTGTACTCATGCCGTAGTGGAAGTAGTGGTTCGCGTCAATGGTAGTGGTACATAGCAATCGTGGACAAACTTGAGGGTCATCGGTAGACGTTCACGGTTCTTCGGCGATGGTTGTGGTACATGTTCCGTAGATGTTTGGGCGGCAGTAGTGGTATACGTTTTGAAGGCGCTCGAGCCATCGGTAGCGGTACATGGTGAATGCCGAAACGGTCTTGGCATCTTCGCGCGTAGGGGTACTTGGCGTTTCCTTGCAGTCAAACTTGAGGGGTCTCGACATCGTGGTACTTGACACAATCCGCATAGTCGTGCACTTGTCGCTGAGGGGCTTGACGGGCTTAAACGAAACGAAGGGGTACTTGGTAGTTGTTGTAGGGTGGCCTTCGGTGGACTTGGTGGAAACCACGATGTGTGCAGGAGGCATATGACTCCAAAACGACCACGGCCATGCGGAAGACCGCGGAGCTCCTGTTACGGGGAGGGTTCATGGCGACGGCAGGACGCGAAGGAGGGAGGCAGCTGGGCTGCGGCTGCAATGCCCACATGCATGAAGCAGGGGAGGCGAGCGAGCTGTCTGCCTCGTCAACTCCTAACGAACAGGAGCAGCGGCGACTGCAACAGAAGCTTTGTGCGCGACGGCCGTGGCATCCCTGCTCGACGGACTGGGCCTTTTCAGGCGATGAAGACAGGCACCCACTTCCTGGACGGAGCAGAGGACTTGGCACGTCTATGATGATGAGGAATTGAACGAGGAGGTCGGGGATGAGGCATCGGGGCTGGATCCTGTACAGAGGAGGACACGGGCGAGGCGGAGGAAGGCGGGCGCCGGCGTCAACTGGTGCTCCGGGAAGGTCGAGGAGGCAGGGGTGCGGCGTGCAGCAAGGATGCAACGGTGCGGCGCTGGAGCATGGGAAAGTAGTGCAACAGTGGCGAGCTCGGGGCAAGGGCAGCGCGATAGGAGGGGTTCGAGGGAGATCGAGGAGAGGAACGAGGGAAGTGGGGGCGGCCCTGGGGATCGAGAGAGAGAATGAGGAGAGAGAGAGATGGGATCGGGCAGAGGGCATCGGGCACGTGCGTCCTCTCCTGGCGGCGCGAGGTTAGCGAGAGGAGGGAGAGATGGGAGATGGGGATCGGGCTGCGGTACTAGGGTTAGAAAGAGGGACTGGGAAGCCGGGCCGGCCTGGACTGAGGCCCAAGTGGCCAGCTGGGCTACTCTCTCTCTCCCCCACTCCTTTGTTTTTTCTTAAAAAACAGAGAACTAAAAGAAAGGAAAAAGGACAGAGGAGAAGGTTGAAGAAGAATTTTGACAAGCGGTAAATTTTCTTGGACTCACAAAAATATGTTTGGTCCGAGAAAATTAGGAAAGACCAAGATTGAAAGAATAAATTCAAATTTCTTTGAATTTAATTCGAAAGGTTTGAACTAGGATAGGTTTTAGGAGTGCCCAAAAATGTTGAGAAATTAGGTGGAGCTCCGGAAAAATGACGAAAGGACATGTGGCAAAGTTAGAGGCCAAGAGTTGAAATAACAAAAGGCATTGGGATTTTGCAAGTGTGTTATGGTGAATTTCAAATTAAAGAAATATTTAATATAGCTCCCTACTATCGGGAGGATATGCTATAATGAGAAGTCACCCTTCCCTCGATTTAAATGGATCAAAGATCCATGCCATTTATTTAGTTGAGATGCAAAAATACTTATGACATGATGACATGATGCAATGCAGATGATGCAACGAACCAAAACGAATCACCCGACAACACCCGGAAACATGGAAGGCATCTGAAGCTACGTTCTTGGGGCGTTACAACACTCCACCACTACGAAAGGATCTCGTCCCGAGATCTAGAATGGCACCGGAGGAAAAAATTGGAAGAGAAAGAGAAGAGGTAAAACTAAGTTTCTTCTTTGACAAACGAGTGAAACCAGCGAACCTTGAGAGGTTGAAAAGATTGAAAGAAAGAATGCCGCGAAGAAGAACAAAGTTGAAAGCACTCCGGTAGGACTAAGTTGCTTCTTTGACAAACGAGTGAAACCAGCGAACCTTGAGAGGTTGAAAAGATTGAAAGAAAGAATGCCGCGAAGAAGAACAAAGTTGAAAGCACTCCGGTAGGAAAGAGTACCAAGGAAGAACAAATTCGGACAACACTCCGGTTGAGAAGAGATGCAAGGCTTGATAAGGCGAAAATAACTTGAGTAAAAGGGCACAACACTCCGGTTAAATGGATAAGCATGAAAAGAACAAGAACCTGGCAAGAACAGAAGAAGGTTTGAAGAGAGCAGCATCACAATGCCTCCGGAAGAAATGAGATAATGGAATGGAATGAACGGAGGAGAAAAACAATATCTTCTATCTTGAATGAGATTGAAGCATCTTTAGGAGAAGGGTCGAACGTAGTTGTTGGAAAAAAACCAACAACGAAAAGAGTAATCTTGTAGTGGACTTATGGAGAACAACTCAAAACTATTAGGTGAGAATCTGCCACTCACGGGAAAAAAATTGGATTGATATGAACAAGTAGACGAGAAAATATTTCACCGGGATGATAGATGAAGAACTTTGGTCATTTATGAGCACCATAAAAAACAACAATCGTTAGGGAAGGCTTTAGGTGAAATATAACCCAAGATAACTCTAATGACGAGATTGATGGATTTAAAATATCTCATTCTTGATAACTTGTGAATCACAAAGCACGAAGCGAAAGTTATCAAGAATGACATAACACCACTTCAAAAGATATGTGTGAAAGAATTGCACTCCGGATTGCAAGATGAAGAATGCTTGAGCTCCTCTGAAAAGAATCTCTATGAAAATTTGGAGTAGGAATTAAATCCTTTTTGAACCACCATGTAGAAACTCCATGAAGAACTCCGGTAACAAAATGATGATAAAAAGAAAGAGAAGTTGAAAACACAAGGTAAAGCCTTGTAATGCTTTAGATGGATCTTCGTGATGCAATAATTGAAATAACTTTGAGCTTCGGAAAGATAGATGGACAACTTGAATCGAGAATTTGATGAACCTCCGGAATAGGGAATTAATCACTTGGATGAAACAAGAATAAGGATTACGTTATGCGTATCCTTCACCAATTTAGATTGATGACAAGCAATGGATTTGGCATACTACTTATTCTTGTAGAAAAGATTAAGAGAGTATAGCGCAAAGTTGAGAAGGTCTTCGATGATCCACCGGTAGGATGAAAGAACGAATGAATCTGTATGATAACGAACGAGGAGAACTCTTGAACGAACCACCGTGAGAATTGAAATGAACGAAGAAAAGATAACAAGACACCGGGAAGAATTTGAGAACGAATGAAGCTACTTGAGGGAATTTAGATACAAGAGAACGAAAAGATCACGAACTGATTAGAGAATATTTGAATGATGCACCGGTAGGATTTGGAGAACTAGAGCTCAAAGCTGGAATGAATAATACTGAAATGATGGCCTTCGGAGAATCAAACTGAAAGGACTCTTGAATTACTCCGGATGGGTGAAAAGAATTATCACAATTTGAAAACAATTATGAGAGGATGGCATAAAGCTAGCACCATGAATCTTCACGAGAACGGAGGAAGATTTAAGAGAAACACTTCTTCGGTCTTCAAAATCTGAGAATTACGACGAGAAACACCAACATGAATTATTGAGGCACTCCGGAATAATCAAAAGCGAAGAGGTTGAGCCAACGATGAAAAGAAATTGAGAGATCTTGGAGAAACACATCTGACTGATGAAAATTCATTCTTACGTCAAACTTGGAAAAGAATTTGGGTGTAACTCCGGGAAAAATTAGAAGAGTCAGGTAAGATCCTGGGAAAAGACCTGTGGGTTAGGGCTCACTCAAAAGAAATACCGTAGAACGATTTAAAAGAGAGAATGCACCGGTTGAATTAAAAGGCTTGAATGAGATAACAACCTCGAGATATCTTCAGCACTCCGGAACAATTGGGTAGCGAGAAGTGGAATGATAATAAGGTGCACAGGCATGAGAACACATTTGAAACAAAGAAAAAAGGATATGAACAACACTGAAGGCTTGATTTGCGTCCACCGGAGGAGAAAAGAACGAATAATGATGAACTAGAAGCTCCGTTAGCATCTTTCTTGAGAATCCCCGGATAAGAACATTGACGGAAAGAAAAAGAAGAAAGCTCACATGAATCAAATGGATACTTGATTAAGATATCTGAGTCCTCGAACAAAAAGAGTGGGTAGGGTGGGAAAAACAAAGGCAATTTGGGACGGATGAAACAAACAACGTTGAGAAGAACTGATAATTGATCTTGCTGATGTTGAAATGATCGGATCCACTTGAAGAGAAACACGCCGGTTGAAAAAGAATTAACATGACAATCTCGATGATGATGAAGGATTTGTATCCACATAGAAGTATGAGAACACTATTTAGGAAAGGTATGGAATCCACATTTGACATTGAAGCAACTCGAATACCACAACTGAAAACAAAAATAAAGGATTGGCTTGCAAAATAATCCGGAACAAACATATGATAGAGATTTCGTTCGAAGTTTTCGTGGTGGGGCCTACACGGGCTCGATCATACAACACCATCATGTACAAGGCAGTGCACATGACATACGAAGCGTCCCTGAGTCGGCATAGCCAAGGACTCTTTAAGACACAATGAGACCACTGTAAAACCAACCGTGGATAGGCGGACCACTAGACGCCGAACCCCAATTTCATATCATACATATGTCGGAAAGATATCCTAAGAGCTACTTGAATTCCCACTTATAAACTCCCGAAATTTTCTGGTTATGCAATCAGGTGTTGGGGATACAGGGGAAGCATAATATCTCACCCAAAACTACACAAATCCTACATCCAGCTGTATCCATCCTTCAACACATAACCAAGAAACCTTCGGAAATCGTTTACCTCAACCTTCGAAAAGCATTCGTTATACGAGTTATGGCAATACTCCCGAACTCCCGCCCAGTACTGGGTGGCGTCGAGGTTATCTCACCAACAACTACACAAAAGAGATTTTCGATTTCGGCAAAACTCAGGTATTCCAGAATCTCAACGACAAAATTGTGACCACAACACCTCAGAGCTCAACTCCCCGGGACACTGCCACAACCCCTAAATGACAGGAGGCACCAAGAACAATGTTCTCGTCACAAAACCATCGGAACGATTCCAAGATACCCGCGTGATCCTAACAAAAAAATTAGTGAAATTTGAGAAGAGAAGAGTCAAAACTCTACGTCAGGATGTCTCACCAGAGCGACGAAGGGACTGTGGAGTAAAAAGAATCCCTAACTCTCCGATATATATAATCCTATAAGACTCAAAACTTTTTTCTAGACTCAACAACGCCAGTGATTCGATCAAGCAGGGGGCTCCTAAGTCGGGGAAGGCTCTGATTACCAACTTGTAATGCCCTCGATGCGGCTATATCTCAAACGTGTCGAAGCACGACTTAGAGGCATAACCACATTGAAAGCAATGTCACAAGTGAGGTAATCTTCGAAAAAAACCCATGTACATAAATAAAGGGGAAAGGTAGATAGTTGGCTTACAATCGCCACTTCACACAATACATGAATATAACATTACATCATCCAGATACACACAAGGTCCGACGACGGAACCCAAAATGAAGAAGACTACCCCAAATGCTACACAGATCCCCGATCGACCCCAACTGGGCTCCACTACTGATCAACTAGAACGAAACAACACAAAGGACAAGATCTTCATCGAGATCCTCCTTGAGCTTGGTTGCGTCATCTGCACGGTTCAACGGCACCTGCAAGCTGGTTTTGGAAGTATCAGCGAGTCACGGGAACTCAGCAATCTCACACCCTCGCGATCAAGACTATTTAAGCTTATAGGTAGGGTAAAAAGGTATGAGGTGGAGCTGCAGCAAGCGACTAGCATATATGGTGGCTAACATACGCAAATGAGAGCAAGAAGAGAAGGCAAAGCACGGTCGAGAAAACTATGATCAAGAAGTGATCCTAGAACAACCTACGTCAAGCATAACTCCAACACCGTGTTCACTTCCCGGACCCCACCGAGAAGAGACCATCACGGTAACACACGTGGTAGATGTATTTTAATTAAGGTCAAATTCAGGTTTTCTACAACCGGACATTAACAAATTCCCATCTGCCCATAACTGCGGGCACGGCTCTCGAAAGATCAATCCCTGCAGGGATGTCCCAACTTAGCCCATCACAAGCTCTCACGGTCAACGAAGGATATTCCTTCTCCCAAGACAATCCGATCAGACTCGGCATCCCGGTTACAAGACATCCATGACAATGGTAAAACAAGTCCAGCAACACCGCCCGAATGTGCCGACAAATCTCGATAGGAGCTGCACATATCTCGTTCTCAGGGCACACTCAGATTGTCCAAACTTCCGGTAGGCCAGCCCAGAGTTGCCCCTGGTGGCCACCGGCGGCTGACAAGGTGGACCAACACTCAGAGGAGCAGTAGCCCGGGGTTTAAATAAAGATGACCCTTGAGTCCGCGGAACCCAAGGGAAAAAAAGGCCAGGTGGCGAATGGTAAAACCAATGTTCGGCATTGCTGGAGGAGTTTTATTCAAGGCGAACTGTCAAGGGGTTCCCATTATAACCCAACCGTGTAAGGAACGCAAAATCCGGGAACATAACACCGATATGACGGAAACTAGGGCGGCAAGAGTGGAACGAAACACTAGGCATAAGGCCGAGCCTTCCACCCTTTACCAAGTATATAGATGCATTAATTAAATAAAAGATATTGTGACAACCCAACAAAATATTCATGTTCCAACATGGAACAAACTCCAATCTTCACCTGCAACTAACAACGCTATAAGAGGGGCTGGGCAAAGCGGTAACATAGCCAAACAATTGTTTGCTAGGATAAGGTGGTTTAGAGGCTTGGCTTAACAATATGGGAGTCATGATAAGCAAGTGGTAGGTATCGCATCATAGGCATAGCAAAAGAGCGAGCATCTAGCAAGCAAAGATAGAAGTGATTCCAAGGGTATATGGTCATCTTGCCTGAGATCCCACTGAAGGAAATATGCCCTAGAGGCAATAATAAAGTTATTATTTATTTCCTTATATCATGATAAAAGTTTATTATTCATGCTAGAATTGTATTAACCGGTAACATAATACATGTGTGAATACATAGACAAACAAAGTGTCACTAGTATGCCTCTACTTGACTAGCTCGTTAATCAAAGATGGTTATGTTTCCTAACCATTGACAAAGAGTTGTCATTTGATTAACGGGATCACTTCATTAGTTGAATGATCTGATTGACATGACCCATTCCATTAGCTTAGCATCCGATCATATAGTATGTTGCTATTGCTTTCTTCATGACTTATACATGTTCCTATGACTATGAGATTATGTAACTCCCGTGTGCCGGAGGAACACTTTGTGTGCTACCAAACGTCACAACATAACTGGGTGATTATAAAGGTACTCTACAGGTGTCTCCAAAGGTACATGTTGGGTTGACGTATTTCGAGATTAGGATTTGTCACTCCGATCGTCTGAGAGGTATCTCTGGGCCCTCTCGGTAATGCACATCACTTAAGCCTTGCAAGCAATGCAACTAATGAGTTAGTTGCGAGATGATGTATTACAGAACGAGTAAAGAGACTTGCCGATAACAAGATTGAACTAGGTATTGGATACCGACGATCGAATCTCGGGCAAGTAACATACCGATGACAAAGGGAACAACGTATGTTGTTATGCGGTCTGACCGATAAAGATCTTCGTAGAATATGTAGGAGCCAATATGGGCATCCAGGTACCGCTATTGGTTATTGACCGGAGACATGTCTCGGTCATGTCTACATTGTTCTCGAACCCGTAGGGTCCGCATGCTTAAGGTTTCGATGACAGTTATATTATGAGTTTATACGTTTTGATGTACCGAAGGTTGTTCGGAGTCCCGGATGTGATCACGGACATGACGAGGAGTCTCGAAATGGTCGAGACATAAAGATTGATATATTGGACGGCTATATTCGGACACCGGAAGTGTTCCGGGTGATTTCGGAGAAAACTGGAAAGCCGGAGGGTTACCAGAACCCCCCGGGAGAAGTAATGGGCCATATGGGCCTTAGTGGAGAGAGAGAGGGGCAGCCAAAGGTGGGCCGCGCGCCTCCTCCCCCTCTGGTCCGAATTGGACTAGGAGAGGGGGGGGGCGCCCCCCTTTCCTTCTCCCTCCCCACTTCTTTCCCCCTCCTAGTAGGAGTCCTACTCCTACTAGGAGGAGGACTCCTCCTTGGCACGCCATAGGGGCCGGCCGGCCTCCTCCTCTCTTGAACCTTTATATATGGGGGCAGGGGCACCCCAGAAACACACAAGTTGATCCACATGATCATATTCTTAGCCGTGTGCGGTGCCCCCTGCCACCATAGTCCTCGATAATATTGTAGCGGTGCTTAGGCGAAGCCCTGCGACAGTAGTACATCAAGATCGTCACCACGCCGTCGTGCTGACGGAACTCTTCCCCGCACTTTGCTGGATCGGAGTCCGGGGATCGTCATCGAGCTGAACGTGTGCTAAAACTCGGAGGTGCCGTAGTTTCGGTGCTTGATCGGTCGGGCCGTGAAGACGTACGACTACATCAACCGCGTTGTCATAATGCTTCCGCTGTCGGTCTACAAGGGTACGTAGATCACACTCTCCCCTCGTTGCTATGCATCACCATGATCTTGCGTGTGCGTAGGAAAATTTTGAAATTACTATGTTCCCCAACAGTGGCATCCGAGCCTAGGTTTTATGTGTTGATGTTATATGCACGAGTAGAACACAAGTGAGTTGTGGGCGATATAAGTCATACTGCTTACTAGCATGTCATACTTTGGTTCGGCGGTATCGTTGGACGAAGCGGCCCGGACTGACATTACGCGTATGCTTACGCGAGACCGGTTCTCCCGACGTGCTTTGCACATAGGTGGCTTGCGGGTGACAGTTTCTCCAACTTTAGTTGAACCGAGTGTGGCTACGCCCGGTCCTTGCGAAGGTTAAAACAGCACCAACTTGACAAACTATCATTGTGGTTTTGATGCGTAGGTAAGATTGGTTCTTGCTTAAGCCCGTAGCAGCCACGTAAAACTTGCAACAACAAAGTAGAGGACATCTAACTTGTTTTTGCAGGGCATGTTGTGATGTGATATGGTCAAGACATGATGCTGATTTTATTGTATGAGATGATCATGTTTTGTAACCGAGTTATCGGCAACTGGCAGGAGCCATATGGTTGTCGCTTTATTGTATGCAATGCAATCGCGCAGTAATGCTTTACTTTATCACTAAACGGTAGCGATAGTCGTGGAAGCATAATATTGGCGAGACAACAACGATGCTACGATGGAGATCAAAGTGTCACGCCGGTGACGATGGTGATCATGACGGTGCTTCGGAGATGGAGATCACAGGCACAAGATGATGATGCCCATATCATATCACTTATATTGATTGCATGTGATGTTTATCTTTTATGCATCTTATCTTGCTTTGATTGACAGTAGCATTATAAGATGATCTCTCACTGAAATTATCAAGAAGTGTTCTCCCTGAGTATGCACCGTTGCGAAAGTTCTTCGTGCTGAGACACCACGTGATGATCGGGTGTGATAGGCTCTACGTTCAAATACAACGGGTGCAAAACAGTTGCACATGCGGAATACTCAGGTTATACTTGACGAGCCAAGCATATACAGATATGGCCTCGGAACACGGAGACCGAAAGGTCGAGCGTGAATCATATAGTAGATATGATCAACATAGTGATGTTCACCAATGAAACTACTCCATCTCATGTGATGATCGGACATGGTTTAGTTGATTTGGATCACGTGATCACTTAGAGGATTAGAGGGATGTCTATCTAAGTGGGAGTTCTTAAGTAATTTGATTAATTGAACTTAAATTTATCATGAACTTAGTACCTGATAGTATCTTGCTTATGTATGTTTGATTGTAGATAGATGGCCCGTGCTGTTGTTCCGTTGAATTTTAATGCGTTCCTTGAGAAAGCAAAGTTGAAAGATGATGGTAGCAATTACACGGACTGGGTCCGTAACTTGAGGATTATCCTCATTGCTGCACAGAAGAATTACGTCCTGGAAGCACCGCTGGGTGCCAGGCCTGCTGCTGGAGCAACACCAGATGTTATGAACATCTGGTAGAGCAAAGCTGATGACTACTCGATAGTTCAGTGTGCCATGCTTTACGGCTTAGAATCGGGACTTCAACGACGTTTTGAACGTCATGGAGCATATGAGATGTTCCAGGAGTTGAAGTTAATATTTCAAGCAAATGCCCGAATTGAGAGATATGAAGTCTCCAATAAGTTCTATAGCTGCAAGATGGAGGAGAACAGTTCTGTCAGTGAGCATATACTCAAAATGTCTGGGTATAATAACCACTTGATTCAGATGGGAGTTAATCTTCCAGATGATTGCGTCATTGACAGAATTCTCCAATCACTGCCACAAAGCTACAAGAGCTTCGTGATGAACTATAATATGCAAGGGATGAACAAGACTATTCCCGAGCTCTTCGCAATGCTGAAAGCTGCGGAGGTAGAAATCAAAAAGGAGCATCAAGTGTTGATGGTCAACAAGACCACTAGTTTCAAGAAAAAGGGCAAAGGGAAGAAGAAGGGGAACTTCAAGAAAAACGGCAAGCAAGTTGCTGCTCAAGAGAAGAAACCCAAGTCTGGACCTAAGCCTGAAACTGAGTGCTTCTACTGCAAGCAGACTGGTCACTGGAAGCGGAACTGCCCCAAGTATTTGGCGGATAAGAAGGATGGCAAGGTGAACAAAGGTATATGTGATATACATGTTATTGATGTGTACCTTACTAATGCTCGCAGTAGCACCTCGGTATTTGATACTGGTTCTGTTGCTAATATTTGCAACTCGAAACAGGGACTACGGATTAAGCGAAGATTGGCGAAGGACGAGGTGACGATGCGCGTGGGAAACGGTTCCAAAGTCGATGTGATCGCGGTCGGCACGCTACCTCTACATCTACCTTCGGGATTAGTATTAGACCTAAATAATTGTTATTTGGTGCCAGCATTGAGCATGAACATTATATCTGGATCTTGTTTAATGCGAGACGGTTATTCATTTAAATCAGAGAATAATGGTTGTTCTATCTATATGAGTAATATCTTTTATGGTCATGCACCCTTGAAGAGTGGTCTATTCTTATTGAATCTCGATAGTAGTGATACACATATTCATAATGTTGAAGCCAAAAGATGCAGAGTTGATAATGATGGTGCAACTTATTTGTGGCACTGCCGTTTAGGTCATATCGGTGTAAAGCGCATGAAGAAACTCCATACTGATGGACTTTTGGAGCCACTTGATTATGAATCACTTGGTACTTGCGAACCGTGCCTCATGGGCAAGATGACTAAAACACCGTTCTCCGGTACAATGGAGAGAGCAACAGATTTATTGGAAATCATACATACAGATGTATGTGGTCCAATGAATATTGAGGCTCGTGGCGGATATCGTTATTTTCTCACCTTCACAGATGACTTAAGTAGATATCGGTATATCTACTTAATGAAACATAAGTCTGAAACATTTGAAAAGTTTAAAGAATTTCAGAGTGAAGTTGAAAATCATCGTAACAAGAAAATAAAGTTTCTATGATCTGATCGTGGAGGAGAATATTGGAGTTACGAGTTTGGTGTACATTTGAAGCAATGCGGAATAGTTTCGCAACTCACGCCACCCGGAACACCACAGCGTAATGGTGTGTCCGAACGTCGTAATGGTATTCTACTAGATATGGTGCGATCTATGATGTCTCTTACTGATTTACCGCTATCGTTTTGGGGTTATGCTTTAGAGACGGCCGCATTCACGTTAAATAGGGCACCGTCAAAATCCGCTGAGACGACACCTTATGAACTATGGTTTGGCAAGAAACCAAAGTTGTCGTTTCTGAAAGTTTGGGGCTGCGATGCTTATGTGAAAAAGCTTCAACCTGATAAGCTCGAACCCAAATCGGAGAAATGTGTCTTCATAGGATATCCAAAGGAAATTATTGGATACACCTTCTATCACAGATCCGAAGGCAAGACTTTTGTTGCTAAATTCGGAAACTTTCTGGAGAAGGAGTTTCTCTCGAAAGATGTGAGTGGGAGGAAAGTAGAACTTGATGAGGTAACTGTACCTTCTCCCTTATTGGAAAGTAGTACATCACAGAAAACTGTTTCTGTGACACCTACACCAATTAGTGAGGAAGCTAATGATAATGATCATGAAACTTCAGGACAAGATACTACTGAACCTCGTAGATCAACCAGAGTGAGATCCGCGCCAGAGTGGTACGGTAATCCTGTTCTGGAAATCATGTTGCTAGATCATGATGAACCTACGAACTATGAAGAAGCGATGGTGAGCCCAGATTCCGCAAAATGGCTTGAAGCCATGACATCTGAGATGGGATCCATGTATGAGAACAAAGTATGGACTTTGGTTGACTTGCCCGATGATCGGCAAGCAATTGAGAATAAATGGATTTTGAAGAAGAAGACTGACGCTGATGGTAATATTACTGTCTACAAAGCTCGACTTGTCGCAAAAGGTTTTCGACAAGTTCAAGGGGTTGACTACGATGAGACCTTCTCACCCGTACCGATGCTTAAGTCTGTCCGAATCATGTTAGCAATTGCCACATTTTATGATTATGAAATTTGGCAGATGGATGTCAAAACTGCATTCCTGAATGGATTTCTGGAAGAAGAGTTGTATATGATGCAACCGGAAGGTTTTGTCAATCCAAAAGGAGCTAACAAAGTGTGCAAGCTCCAGCGATCCATTTATGGACTGGTGCAAGCCTCTCGGAGTTGGAATAAATGCTTTGATAGTGTGATCAAAGCATTTGGTTTTATACAGACTTTTGGAGAAGCCTGTATTTACAAGAAAGTGAGTGGGAGCTCTGTAGCATTTCTGATATTATATGTAGATGACATATTACTGATTGGAAATGATATAGAATTTCTGGATAGCATAAAGGGATACTTGAATAAGAGTTTTTCGATGAAAGACCTCGGTGAAGCTGCTTACATATTAGGCATAAAGATCTATAGAGATAGATCAAGACGCTTAATTGGACTTTCACAAAGCACATACCTTGACAAGATTTTGAAGAAGTTCAAAATGGATCAAGCAAAGAAAGGGTTCTTGCCTATGTTACAAGGTGTGAAGTTGAGTCAGACTCAATGCCCGACCACTGCAGAAGATAGAGAGAAAATGAAAGATGTTCCCTATGCTTCAGCCATAGGCTCTATCATGTATGCAATGCTGTGTACCAGACCTGATGTGTGCCTTGCTATAAGTTTAGCAGGGAGGTACCAAAGTAATCCAGGAGTGGATCACTGGACAGCGGTCAAGAACATCCTGAAATACCTGAAAAGGACTAAGGATATGTTTCTCGTATATGGAGGTGACAAAGAGCTCATTGTAAACGGTTACGTTGATGCAAGCTTTGACACTGATCCGGACGATTCTAAATCGCAAACCGGATACGTGTTTACATTAAACGGTGGAGCTGTCAGTTGGTGCAGTTCAAAACAAAGCGTCGTGGCGGGATCTACATGTGAAGCAGAGTACATAGCTGCTTCAGAAGCAACAAACGAAGGAGTCTGGATGAAGGAGTTCATATCCGATCTAGGTGTCATACCTTGTGCATCGGGTCCAATGAAAATCTTTTGTGACAATACTGGTGCAATTGCCTTGGCAAAGGAATCCAGATTTCACAAGAGAACCAAGCACATCAAGAGACGCTTCAATTCCATCCGAGATCTAGTCCAGGTGGGAGCCATAGAGATTTGCAAGATACATACGGAGCTGAATGTAGCAGACCCGATGACTAAGCCTCTTCCACGAGCAAAACATGATCAGCACCAAAGCTCCATGGGTGTTAGAATCATTACTGTGTAATCTAGATTATTGACTCTAGTGCAAGTGGGAGACTGAAGGAAATATGCCCTAGAGGCAATAATAAAGTTATTATTTATTTCCTTATATCATGATAAAAGTTTATTATTCATGCTAGAATTGTATTAACCGGAAACATAATACATGTGTGAATACATAGACAAACAAAGTGTCACTACTATGCCTCTACTTGACTAGCTCGTTAACCAAAGATGGTTATGTTTCCTAACCATTAACAAAGAGTTGTCATTTGATTAACGGGACCACATCATTAGTTGAATGATCTGATTGACATGACCCATTCCATTAGCTTAGCATCCGATCGTTTAGTATGTTGCTATTGCTTTCTTCATGACTTATACATGTTCCTATGACTATGAGATTATGTAACTCCCGTGTGCCGGAGGAACACTTTGTGTGCTACCAAACGTCACAACGTAACTGGGTGATTATAAAGGTGCTCTACAGGTGTCTCCAAAGGTACATGTTGGGTTGACGTATTTCGAGATTAGGATTTGTCACTCCGATCGTCGGAGAGGTATCTCTGGGCCCTCTCGGTAATGCACATCACTTAAGCCTTGCAAGCATGCAACTAATGAGTTAGTTGCGAGATGATGTATTACAGAACGAGTAAAGAGACTTGCCGGTAACGAGATTGAACTAGGTATTGGACACCGACGATCGAATCTCGGGCAAGTAACATACCGATGACAAAGGGAACAACGTATGTTGTTATGCGGTCTGACCGATAAAGATCTTCGTAGAATATGTAGGAGCCAATATGGGCATCCAGGTCCCGCTATTGGTTATTGACTGGAGACATGTATCGGTCATGTCTATATTGTTCTCGAACCCGTAGGGTCCGCACGCTTAAGGTTTCGATGACAGTTATATTATGAGTTTATACGTTTTGATGTACCAAAGGTTGTTCGGAGTCCCGGATTTGATCAGGGACATGACGAGGAGTCTCAAAATGGTCGAGACATAAAGATTGATATATTGGACGGCTATATTCGGACACTGGAAGTGTTTCGGGTGATTTTGGAGAAAACCGGAAAGCCGGAGGGTTACCGGAACCCCCTCGGGAGAAGTAATGGGCCATATGGGCCTTAGTGGAGAGAGAGGGGCAGCCAAAGATGGGCCGCGCGCCTCCTCCCCCTGGTCCGAATTGGACTAGGAGAGGGGGGGGCGCCCCCCTTTCCTTCTCCCTCCCCACTTCTTTCCCCCTCCTAGTAGGAGTCCTACTCCTACTAGGAGGAGGACTCCTCCTTGGCGCGCCATAGGGGCCGGCCGGCCTCCTCCTCTCTTGAACCTTTATATACGGAGGCAGGGGCACCCCAGAAACACACAAGTTGATCCACGTGATCATATTCTTAGCCGTGTGCGGACGGAACTCTTCCCCGACACTTTGCTGGATCGGAGTCCGGGGATCGTCATCGAGCTGAACGTGTGCTAAAACTCGGAGGTGTCGTAGTTTCGGTGCTTGATCGGTCGGGCCGTGAAGACGTACGACTACATCAACTGCGTTGTCATAACGCTTCCGCTGTCGGTCTACAAGGGTACGTAGATCACACTCTCCCCTCGTTGCTATGCATCACCATGATCTTGCGTGTGCATAGGAAAATTTTGAAATTACTACGTTCCCCAACACCCAGAAGGAAGAAGAACGAGTCCATGAAGAAGACAAACGGACGTAGTCGAACGGTTCCTCACAAACGCGACGTTATGGGAACTAACCCGAAGAAGCAACACCGGAAAGAAGCACACAACATAGTAAACAACCACCACATAAGCATGGCACGATGCGCAAACAAGTATGATGCATGTCCGGTTTAATGAGACATGGCATGGCAAAGTGCAACAAGCAAAACTACAAATTAAGTGGAGCTCAATATACAACGAGTTGCATATTGATGAAACACCACAACAAGTTATTTAGTTCGATCTTGTTTAAGTACCCAACAATATTAAATGTTGATTAACATGGCAAGAGGTGAGGCATAACAACACTACAACAACTAAACAATTTAAATGGGGCCGGATATAACAAATACCGAATCCGGTAAATCCCCATATGCCGTAGTAGTTTAATGCAACAACAATTTAAACATTTTAATTGTTGTTATCATGATGCGGATGACATGTGCAAGTTTATGCAATTTTTATTAAAAGTTGACAAGTGCATTATGAAGCATTTGTCACCGTGGTGGAAAGAAAGGGAGTGCCACGGCAACGATAATGGTTCCAGTAGCTCATGGAAATACCGGTGCAAAGGAAGTATGGCGGGAGCGTGCAAAAGATGGTGGGGTGATCCGGTAACCGGGTTCCCACAAATAAGCGACAGAAGAGGAGGATCGAGCAAGTGACAACTCGGGCACGGTTGAAACATAGGGTGCAACTCATACAACACATGCAAACGTTCTCGGACGGTCGTCTTGGGGTTATACCTTCGAAGCGTGCGTTTTGAAGCGTATCGGTTCGGTGCAAAGTAGAGGGAGTAGACGTTCTCGCCACGTTCGTAGTGGTAGTAGTTGTACTCATGCCGTAGTGGAAGTAGTGGTTCGCGTCAATGGTAGTGGTACATAGCAGTCGTGGACAAACTTGAGGGTCATCGGTAGACGTTCACGGTTCTTCGGCGATGGTTGTGGTACATGTTCCGTAGATGTTTGGGCGGCAGTAGTGGTATACGTTTTGAAGGCGCTCGAGCCATCGGTAGCGGTACATGGTGAATGCCGAAACGGTCTTGGCATCTTCGCGCGTAGGGGTACTTGGCGTTTCCTTGCAGTCAAACTTGAGGGGTCTCGACATCGTGGTACTTGACACAATCCGCATAGTCGTGCACTTGTCGCTGAGGGGCTTGACGGGCTTAGACGAAACGAAGGGGTACTTGGTAGTTGTTGTAGGGTGGCCTTCGGTGGACTTGGTGGAAACCACGATGTGTGCAGGAGGCATACGACTCCAAAACGACCACGGCCATGCGGAAGACCGCGGAGCTCCTGTTACGGGGAGGGTTCGTGGCGACGGCAGGACGCGAAGGAGGGCGGCAGCTGGGCTGCGGCTGCAATGCCCGCATGCATGAAGCAGGGGAGGCGAGCGAGCTGTCTGCCTCGTCAACTCCTAACGAACAGGAGCAGCGGCGACTGCAACAGAAGCTTTGTGCGCGACGGCCGTGGCATCCCTGCTCGACGGACTGGGCCTTTTCAGGCGATGAAGACAGGCGCCCACTTCCTGGACGGAGCAGAGGACTTGGCACGTCTATGATGATGAGGAATCGAACGAGGAGGTCGGGGATGAGGCATCGGGGCTGGATCCTGTACAGAGGAGGACACGGGCGAGGCGGAGGAAGGCGGGCGCCGGCGTCAACTGGTGCTCCGGGAAGGTCGAGGAGGCAGGGGCACGGCGTGCAGCAAGGATGCAACGGTGCGGCGCTGGAGCATGGGAAAGTAGTGCAACAGTGGCGAGCTCGGGGCAAGGGCAGCGCGATAGGAGGGGTTCGAGGGAGATCGAGGAGAGGAACGAGGGAAGTGGGGGCGGCCCTGGGGATCGAGAGAGAGAATGAGGAGAGAGAGAGATGGGATCGGGCAGAGGGCATCGGGCACGTGCGTCCTCTCCTGGCGGCGCGAGGTTAGCGAGAGGAGGGAGAGATGGGAGATGGGGATCGGGCTGCGGTACTAGGGTTAGAAAGAGGGACTGGGAAGCGGGCCGGCCTGGACTGAGGCCCAAGTGGCCAGCTGGGCTACTCTCTCTCCCCCACTCCTTTGTTTTTTTTAAAAAAACAGAGAACTAAAAGAAAGGAAAAAGGACAGAGGAGAAGGTTGAAGAAGAATTTTGACAAGCGGTAAATTTTCTTGGACTCACAAAAATATGTTTGGTCCGAGAAAATTAGGAAAGACCAAGATTGAAAGAATAAATTCAAATTTCTTTGAATTTAATTTGAAAGGTTTGAACTAGGATAGGTTTTAGGAGTGCCCAAAAATGTTGAGAAATTAGGTGGAGCTCCGGAAAAATGACGAAAGGACATGTGGCAAAGTTAGAGGCCAAGAGTTGAAATAACAAAAGGCATTGGGATTTTGCAAGTGTGTTATGGTGAATTTCAAATTAAGGAAATATTTAATATAGCTCCCTACTATCGGGAGGATATGCTATAATGAGAAGTCACCCTTCCCTCGATTTAAATGGATCAAAGATCCATGCCATTTATTTAGTTGAGATGCAAAAATACTTATGACATGATGACATGATGCAATGCAGATGATGCAACGAACCAAAACGAATCACCCGACAACACCCGGAAACATGGAAGGCATCTGAAGCTCCGGTCTTGGGGCGTTACACAATGAAAGCACCAATGTCGGTGTCAAAACCGACGGATCTCGGGTAGGGGGTCCCGAACTGTGCGTCTAAGGCAGATGGTAATAGGAGGCAGGTGACACGATGTTTACCCAGGTTCGGGCCCTCTTGATGGAGGTAATACCCTACGTCTTGCTTGATTGATCTTGATGATATGAGTATTACAAGAGTTGATCTACCACGAGATCGTAGAGGCTAAACCCTAAAAGCTAGCATCTGGTATGATTGTTGTTGTCCTACGGACTAAACCCTCCGGTTTATATAGACACCGGAGGGGGATAGGGTTACATAGAGTCAGTTACAAGGGAGGAGATCTACATATCCGTATTGCCAAGCCTGCCTTCCACGCCAAGGAGAGTCCCATCCGGGCACGGGACGAAGTCTTCAATCTTGTATCTTCATAGCCCAATAGTCTGGCAAAAGGATATAGTCCGGCTGTCCGGAGATCCCCTAATCCAGGACTACCTCACCGACCACAAATCAGATTATCTCATAATCCATGTCGCATGGCCATGCTTATCCTGATCGGATCACACGAGGGGCCCAGAGTATATCTGTCTTGATCGGAGGGGCAAATACCATCTTGCTCGACCATGTCTCGCAGCATGGGTCTGGACAAGTCCGAAACCTACCTTTGTAACTACCCAGTCACGGAGTAGCATTTGGTTGGCCCAAAGCAAGTCTGTCACCATCCCCAGTACATGCGCCAGCTCAGGTCTTAGGACATAGAACATATGTTGTACTAGAGACTCACAGATGACATATCGTTGCGTCTCATAGTTGGGTCTGTCCGACTCGGGCCTTATCTCAACTCGGATCTGACTACGTCGAATCCGACGAGATCCTTCAGAGTCCATATAATCCGGTTAGCATCCAATACTCCATGGCTAGTGAGACCAAGACATCGACCGTGTTATATGCTAGTCTAGTTGATTGTGCGTCCACACAGCCCTTTCAACTACGGACCTTTTAGGACAGTCATCATACAATGCATAGTCCCACAAACAAGTCACGTACTTGCTTATAGACATCATTGATAATGTCCAAGGACTATCTTTATTTATAAACACATAGGAAATATCATCATACATGATTGCCTCTAGGGCATATCTCCAACACAACTGCCGCCCCGAGGTCTTCCCGCCGTCGCTCCAACCCACCTGCTGCCGCCGCGTCGCCACTTCAGGCAGTGGGGCCACGGCCAGCGGTCCACCGCCGTCCCCGCGCGTCGACCTAGTGTCGTATGCGCCGCGCCGCTCCTTGCAGGGAACGCACGTCCGTGTAGATCGAAAGTATGTCTAGAGGGGGGGTGATTAGACTACTTGACCAAATAAAAACTTAACCTTTTCCCAATTTTAGTTCTTGGCAGATTTTAGCTATCTTAGGACAAGTCAAGCAATCATTACACAATTCAAGCAAGCATGCAAAGAGTATATTGGCAGCGGAAAGTAAAGCATGCAACTTGCAAGAATATAAAGGGAAGGGTTTAGAGAATTCAAACGCTATTGGAGACACGGATGTTTTTCCCGTGGTTCGGATAGGTGGTGCTATCCTACATCCACGTTGATGGATACTTCAACCCACGAAGGGTAACGGTTGCGCGAGTCCACGGAGGGCTCCACCCACGAAGGGTCCACGAAGAAGCAACCTTGTCTATCCCACCATGGCCATCGCCCACGAAGGACTTGCCTCACTAGCGGTAGATCTTTACGAAGTAGGCGATCTCCTTGCCCTTACAAACTCCTTGGTTCAACTCCACAATCTTGTCGGAGGCTCCCAAGTGACACTTAGCCAATCTAGGAGACACCACTCTCCAAGAAGTAACAAATGGTGTGTTGATGATGAACTCCTTGCTCTTGTGCTTCAAATGATAGTCTCCCCAACACTCAACTCTCTCTCATAGGATTTGGATCTGGTGGAAAGAAGATTTGAGTGGAAAGCAACTTGGGGAAGGCTAGAGATCAAGATTCATATGGTTTGAATGGAATATCTTGGTCTCAACACATGAGTAGGTGGTTCTCTCTCAGAGCATATGAGTAGGAATGGTGTATGTGTTCTGATGGCTCTCTCCACGAGTGAAGAGGAGGTGGAGGGGTATTTATAGCCTCCACACAAAATCCAACTGTTACACACAATTTACCAATCTCGGTGGGACCGAATCATAAAACTTGGTCGGACCGAAATAGTAAACCTAGTGACCGTTAGGAATTTCGGTGGGACTGACATGCAACTCGGTAGGACCGATTCGGTTAGGGTTTGGGCATAACGTAATCTCGGTGAGACCGATTGCACAAACTCAGTGAGACCGAGTTTGGCAATTAGCTAACCAGAGAGTTGGTCAGGTAAACTTGGTGGGACCGACTCGCTCTTTCGGTGAGACCGAAAAGTTACAAGAAGGAAACAGAGAGTTTACATTGCATTCTCGGTGGGACCGATTCGCTCTTTCGGTGAGACCGAAAAGTTACGAAAGGGAAACAGAGAGTTTGCAATCCTATCTCGGTGAGACCGAGATCCTTATCGGTAGGACCGAATTGCTAGGGTTTGGCAGTGGCAAATGACAAGTGAAACTCGGTGGCGCCGGATTGACAGAATCGGTATGACCGAGTTTGGCTTAGGGTTTAGGTCATTTGTGGCTATGTTTGGAGCATATCACAGCACATAAAGCAAGAGGCTTCATTAAGCAAACACCTCATCCCTTCCTTGATAGTATTGGCTTTTCCTAAAGACTCAATGTGATCTTGGATCACTAAAATATAAAATGAAGAGTCTTGAACTTTTGAGCTTGAGCCAATTCTTTGTCCTTAGCATTTTGAGGGTTCCACTTTCACATCCATGCCATGCCAATCATTGAGCTTTCCTGAAATAATCATCTTGGAATAGCATTAGCTCAATGAGCTATATGTTGTTATGGATTACCAAAACCACCTAGGGATAGTTGCACTTTCAATCTCCCCCTTTTTGGTAATTGATGACAACATATAGATCAAAGCTTCGACAAATAATAATAATCATGAAATACATCGTCGCTTTGAGAAGTATGTGATAAGTAAGAGCTCCCCCTAAATTTGTGCATATTTAAAATTTGCTTTGGACTGCAAATGCACAAGGAGTTAGAATCATGGGTTACTCTTCCATGTCACATACATCTTGGTGGAGCGCTCAAAAAAATGATAAGATTGAAATACATGCACTCATCACCAAGAATAGTGAATGATCACAGACAATAGATAGAATGATAACATTTAGCAAGCATTAAGCAACCATTAAGTGTAGCTTATGATCAAACACTTGATCATCGATGTCTCACGAATAATGACATAGTATCGCACACGCAAGCAAACAAAGTTCGAAAAACCACCAAATAAAAACAAGAGAGAATAAAAGCAACACTCTCTCTCGAAGCCTATGGTCTATACATTTTCTCCCCCTTTGGCAACAAGTTACCAAAAAGTTCCTAGAAAATGCATAGTGCTAAGTCGACGCTCAGGCTTGATCTTCAGGTGGTGGTGGAGTCCGGAGCACGCCAAGGATGAAGCCTTCAGTAGATGTGGTAGGAGTTGAGGCTGTGGTGGATGCTGGAGCTGGTGGAACAGAGGCTGTAGCTGGTGCAGACGTTGTAGCTCTAGTGTCAGCAACTGGCAGTGCAGACGACCTCGGACCTCGTGGCACCCTGGCAAAAGCATCAGTTGTGGTTCTGCCTCTTCTCTCGTTCATGTCGTCCTGGAGCTGCTCCATGGCAGTCTGTATCTCAGTCACTTTGATGTCCAGGTCATAGAACCTCTGTTCCATGATCCTCTCTAGGCTCGCCTAGTTCTGAGTCAGGGTAGCTATACTCTGCTCAATCCGTAGGGTGGACGCTATCAGGTAACCGAGCTGCTCTTGTTTGGTCTTCAAGAAGTAATCAGATGCCTCCGCTTGAGTAGGCATCCTGGCAGCTTTCTCCTTCTTCGCCTTCTCCTTCTGAGCTTGTGCATGGGCAGATGAGGGCTCATTCTCAGTCATAACCACTTGGTTATCCTCAAAATATGGACGGATGGGCAGGTGTTCCTTATCCAATAAATACATGCCCATGCCCATCTTGGAGTTGATGAGCTCCTGAATCTGTGGGGCATACCCACAACTCCTCTTCTGGTCTGTAGCTGTCCTCTTGATTGTTTCCACAATGAGACTCATGACCTTGAATTTCTGAGGCACGTCAAAGACATGAAGCAAGTTGATCGCGTGACCTCTGATCATCTTGTGATCTCCAGATTTGGGCAGAAGGGTGTGCCTAAGGATCCAGTTGATCGTAGGCAATCCTGAGAGCAGATAGTGCACTAAGCCAAACTTGAACGTGTCGAGCACTTCATTCGGGATCTCCTTGTACATGTTGGACATGGAGTTGTGATCCATCTTTTTCTTGGCATAAATGTCCAAGTCATCAGCTTGCTCCTCTGGGGCATTGATCAACTTCGCCCATTCTTTAACAGTGGATTGGTACCTTGTACCTTCTGACATCCATGTGATCCTGCCATCCGGATAAAAGTGTGCAGTGGAGTAGAATTGCATGATCAGCTCCTCGTTCCACTTTGTGAGCTTCTGCCCAACAAAGTCTGCAACTCCACACGCACTAAAGCTGTCAAATACACCGGGGCAGTACTCTTCATTGTCCTTGATGTAGGTCCAGTCGACCCATCTCATGTCACAAACGATTGGCTTCTTGTCAAGCAAAACAGTCTCATAGAAATCTTGCTGCTCCTTGGTATGAAATCTGTAATCCACGGCAGTCCTTCTCCTAGAAGCATACGGATCTGCTTCTCTCCATTTCCTCAGCCCTGAATCTTTCCTGAGCTTCATATCCTCAGCCACAGGATGGCATCGTTGTGGTCTGGGATCTTGGGCTTAAGCTTCCTAAGGACACTCTCTTCCTTTGACGTGTGGCAGCCTTAGGCAGATTGCTGGGGGTGCTCCTGCTGCCATCATCAGAAGAACTTGAGGGGCTAGTGCCCTCACTCATCACAACTTGCTGCTCAGACACATTCTGGCTGTCACTTTGATCAGACATGTTGCAAACTGACTGCTGACCCTGTGAATAGATTATGGATAAGATAGAGTGGATGAGCATCACAAAAAGCAGAGATTTTTGCAAAAGATTAATTCAAAAACTTAGTTTTAGTTTTCCACAGAAAGCATCTCGGATCTACCGATTTTCAAACTCGGTGACATCGAAGCAGTTTTAGCACCAGAACTGGTGAACTCGGTCAGACCGAGTCACAGTTCGGTGGCACCGAGACTGCTAGGGTTTCACAGAATTCCAAAATCGGTCGCACCGATAAGTTATTCTCGGTCAGACCAAGTTTCACTTGTGCAATGGCAAAAGCCAGATCGGTGGGACCGAGTTTTTCAACTCGGTGGGTCCGAGATGGTTTCGGCGGAAACCTAACCCTAAAATTTTCGAATTAAACCTAATCTACGAGTTCATTGACTGGATAGGAGTGTTTCAATCGTGGCAAGAATCATGATGATCACAATGTGCTAGGAATCGGAGTGGAGAATAGCACAAAGATCGAGTCCATACCCTAGTTCAGCGGAGACTCGCTACGGCGGCAACGGCGGGGCAGAATTCCGTTGACGGCGGCGGAGACCAGCGACTGGAGGCTGCTGGCGGTGAGAAGACGATCCGGAGACCACGAAGGCAGAGCAGGCTGTCGCGCGGGCGAAGAGGTTTCAGAGAAATTTCCAAAATTTTGCCCGTGACTATATATAGCCCGACCCTGTCGGTGTGACCGAGTGGAACAACTCGGTGGCACCGAGATGCAAAACTATGTGCAGTTATTGCAACTCGGTGTGACCGAAAAGTTCAAATCGGTTGCACCGAGATCGAAAACCTAGATCAACTTAATGAACTCGGTAGGACCGAAAATGGAGTATCGGTCAGACCGAGATTCATAAAGAAGTTTTGGAAGTTTAAGTCTATGACGAATCGGGGACTCCGAGCGCTCCTCACACAGAGTGGTTTGAATCTGACTTGATCAAGTTTTGTGATGCAGCATGAATAGAGTTTGAGACGAGAAAAGCATAGATAGCTAGAGGAGGTTCTTAGGCATTCTTGTCCATCCACTTGGCAAAAGAAGAAAGCCAAACAATCAAAACAACAAGTGGATGTCCTCGAATGAGTAAAATATGCAACCAACATGCTCACACAATAAGATGGCAAATGAAATATGTGGCAAAGCATGCACAACCAATTCTAGCATCTATCAAGCAATTTGCGATGACTAGGTCATCTATATATGAGTATATTGACTTAGGAGTCAAGTGAGAACACTTGATCATAGGTCATACTCATCGTTTAAGCTCAAGTGGGGTTACCACTTTTACATAAAGCATTGTTGTATTCACATCTTTAGAGCTGCTTTAGCTCAAGTCTTAGAGTAAAGCTCCCCCTAGATGTGATATCCCCCCTAAGAGGGATGAACTAACCTTGGGTTTTGTCGATGATGACTTCATGTAGATGTTGAAGATGTGGATGCTCAATGTTGATGTAGATCACTTGGAGCTATCCATTTGAGTGAATTGCACTTTCAATACCTACATGGGTTAGTCCCACAAGGAACAAACAAGGATATCCATAGACATAGAGTGATGCACACACAAGATGATGTCCATGAAAACTTTAGGTTACCTTGTCCCTTGTCTTACCAACAAGAGGGTTTGTGACTCCTTGAACTAGTGCAAGATGTGGAAGTTGATTGCACTTGTTCTTGCCAAAATGATAAGAGTGAAGTATGTTGGCGGAGTCACCCTCAAGAACTCTCTAGTTCTTCTTCTTTTGGATCCACACCATCTTGATGGGAATCCTTGGAGTTTTAGTCGTACTTGATGTAGTGGAACTTGAAGTAGTCTTGGGAATCCACTTGACTAAGGTCTTAGGAGCTTCTTCAAATGCATCAATCTCCTCTTGAAGCTTGTCCTTGCCTTTTTGCTTGTAGTCTTGTGGTGGAAGATCATCTTGAGCTTGTGTTCCCTTGAAGGAAGTATCACACTTCTCTTGTTGAGGAATAAACTTTGTCTTGGGGTATTGATCTTCTTCCCATTCAACTCCATTGGCATTGAACTTTCGTTCAAAACCAACACCTTGATTCTTCCGGTGCATTCCTTGCTTGCGCACAATTTCCTCGAATTGCTTACTTCCGGCAAGGCTCTTGTAAACACCTTTCTCTATAATTCCCTTCAATAAGCTATTTTCTTGCTCAAGTGTAACTTGGCTAAGAGAATCATTAGTGGAATTAAGAGAACTACTAGAAGCAACAATATTGGATTTAGCATGATCATTGTTACTACTAGAGGAAGAATCTTTCTTATTCTTGTTACTAGTTTTGACTTGAGGCATGTAGGTGGATAAAAGTAAATGCTTGGCAATGTGAGAAGAACTTTTCTTGCGGAGATCATCATTGATTGCTTTTAAGAACTCATGCTCTTGCTCAAGATTAAGCTTTTCAAAGCGTAGTTTCTCATGAGCTCTTAAAAGTTCTCGATGATCTTCGAAGATAGTTTCATGGGCTAACTGAAGAGTGTTTAGTTCTTTAGTTAGAGCCTCAATCTTCTCCTTATCATTGTCATTCGTTTTAGCATGATTAATTGATATTTCACCATAATATTCTTCACTAGAGTTGTCAACAAGCAAATCATCATCACCTAACAAGTCATCTTCATCACTATTAAAGTCAACATACTCGGGGTGTGTTACCTTAGGACCTTTGGCCATGAAGCCTCTTCCAATTCCTTCATTTGGTGAGTCAAATATGTCGTAGGAGTTGGTTGACACAAGTGCTAGACCGGCAACACCTTCATCTTGAGTATCTTCGGAGTCGGAGTGATAACTTCTCTTGGAGTGGCTGTCGGAGTCGGATCCGGATACCCATTCACCAATATGAGCTTGATGTCTTCGTTTTGTATAGCTCCTTGATGATTTTTCCTTCCTTTCCGAATCCTTGCTTCTCCGTGAGTATCTTCGTTCATAACGATCATCTCTACTCCTTCTCTCTCTTGGTGGAGATTCTTTGCTTCTTCTTTTTGGAGAATCTTCTCTTCTCTTGTAGGGAGCCGTACACTCATTGGAATAGTGTCCGGGTCTTCCACAATTATAGCAGTTTCGCTCTCGACTAGAAGATCTTTTGTCATTGTAGGACCTTGACTTGAAGCTTCTATCTTTGTTTCTACTCTTGTAGAACTTGTTGAAGTTCTTCACCATTAAGCTCAATTCTTCATTGAAGTTTTGTTTCTCACTTGATGATGTGGGGACTTCACATGACGCTTTGTAGGCACCACTTGATTTATTGTGAAGTTCCTCTTTATCCTTGAGTGACATCTCATGAGCAACAATCCATCCAATTACTTCCGTTGGCTTGAGATCTTTGTAGTTGGGCATCATTTGGATTAATGTGCACACGGTATCATATTTCCCATCCAAGGCTCTTAGGATCTTCTTGATGATGAATCTATCGGTCATCTCTTCACTTCCTAAGCCGGCAATCTCATTTGTGATGAGAGCAAGCCTAGAGTACATTTCAGCGACACCTTCACCATCCTTCATCTTGAACTTGTCAAGTTGACTTTGGAGCACATCCAACTTGGATTCCTTGATGGAGTCGGTACCTTCGTGCATATCAATCAAAGTATCCCAAATTTCCTTTGCATTCTCAAGGCGGCTGATTTTGTTGAATTCTTCGGGGCACAATCCGTTGAAGAGAATATCACAAGCTTGAGCATTGTATTGCAACATCTTCAACTCATCCGCGGTAGCTTCATGGTTTGGTTCTCTCCCATCAAAGAACTCACCTTGCAAACCAAAACAAACAATAGCCCATACGGTGGGGTTATGTCCAAGAATATGCATTTTCATTTTATGCTTCCAACTAGCAAAATTAGTGCCATCAAAGTAAGGACCTCTATGGTGATAATTTCCCTCGCTAGACGCCATACTCTCCTAGGTTGTGAAACCAAGGCTATGACCACCAAAAGCTATGGAGATCAAGGCAAATGGAGACCAAAGCTCTGATACCACCTGTAGGATCGAAAGTATGTCTAGAGGGGGGGTGATTAGACTACTTGACCAAATAAAAACTTAGCCTTTTCCCAATTTTAGTTCTTGGCAGATTTTAGCTATCTTAGAGCAAGTCAAGCAATCATCACACAATTCAAGCAAGCATGCAAAGAGTTTATTGGCAGCGGAAAGTAAAGCATGCAACTTGCAAGAATGTAAAGGGAAGGGTTTGGAGGATTCAAACGCAATTGGAGACACGGATGTTTTCCCGTGGTTCGGATAGGTGGTGCTATCCTACATCCACGTTGATGGAGACTTCAACCCACGGAGGGTAACGGTTGCGCGAGTCCATGGAGGGCTCCACCCACGAAGGGTCCACGAAGAAGCAACCTTGTCTATTCCACCATGGCCATCGCCCACGAAGGACTTGCCTCACTAGCGGTAGATCTTCACGAAGTAGGCGATCTCCTTGCCCTTACAAACTCCTTGGTTCAACTCCACAATCTTGTCGGAGGCTCCCAAGTGACACCTAGCCAATCTAGGAGACACCACTCTCCAAGAAGTAACAAATGGTGTGTTGATGATGAACTCCTTGCTCTTGTGCTTCAAATGATAGTCTCCCCAACACTCAACTCTCTCTCATAGGATTTGGATCTGATGGAAAGAAGATTTGAGTGGAAAGCAACTTGGGGAAGGCTAGAGATCAAGATTCATATGGTAGGAATGGAATATCTTGGTCTCAACACATGAGTAGGTGGTTCTTTCTCAGAACATATGAGTAGGAATGGTGTATGTGTTCTGATGGCTCTCTCCACGAATGAAGAGGAGGTGGAGGGGTATTTATAGCCTCCACACAAAATCCAACCGTTACACACAATCTACCAATCTCGGTGGGACCGAATCAGAAAACTCGGTCTGACCGAAATAGTAAACCTAGTGACCGTTAGGAATTTCGGTGGGACTGAGATGCAACTCGGTAGGACCGATTTGGTTAGGGTTTGGGCATAACGTAATCTCGATGAGACCGATCGCACAAACTCGGTGAGACCGAGTTCGGCAATTAGCTAACCAGAGAGTTGGTCAGGCAAACTCGGTGGGACCGACTTGCTCTTTCGGTGAGACCGAAAAGTTACAAGAAGGAAACAGAGAGTTTGCATTGCATTCTCGGTGGGACCGATTCGCTCTTTCGGTGAGAACGAAAAGTTACGAAAGGGAAATAGAGAGTTTGCAACCCCATCTCGGTGTGACCGAGATCCTTATCGGTAGGACCGAATTGCTAGGGTTTGGCAGTGGCAAATGACAAGTGAAACTCGGTGGCGCCGGATTGACAGAATCGGTATGACCGAGTTTGGCTTAGGGTTTAGGTTTTGGAGCATATCACTAAGCACATAAAGCAAGAGGCTCATTAAGCAACACCTCATCCCTCCTTGATAGTATTGGCTTTTCCTAAAGACTCAATGTGATCTTGGATCACTAAAATATAAAATGAAGAGTCTTGAACTTTTGAGCTTGAGCCAATTCTTTGTCCTTAGCATTTTGAGGGTTCCACTTTCACATCCATGCCATGCCAATCATTGAGCTTTCCTGAAATAATCATCTTGGAATAGCATTAGCTCAATGAGCTATATGTTGTTATGGATTACCAAAACCACCTAGGGATAGTTGCACTTTCAGCCGGTCTTCGTCGCGTTGTCGGGTTCTTCGCCTACTTCAAGCACCGCCGCCGCACGCCTAACCTAGCCACCGCCGCTGCTTCCCCCATAGCCGCCGCTCGTCCACCTCCTTCATCTTCGTCCAGCACCAGCCCGTCGTCAACGTTGCCGTCATCTACCCCGACCACTTCGTCTACTCCGACAACCGCTGGCGACATCGGCCCCGCGCCGATTGGCGCCGCAAACGTCGTCATGCTGGCCTCTCCGACATGACGTATAGCTCGTGCAGGTCCCAGTCTAGGCATGTCCGGTGCTGGCAACACCGATGCATGCCTTTGTCCACGACGTGTCCCTGGGCCTGGCAAGCCTGGTGCGGTCCTTCGTCAACTTCGTCTTCGTCCGTCCTCACACCCCCGGGTTTGGCACACCCGGTGCAATGCCTTGTCAACACCATCCTCCTTCAGGCGCACCACTATCTCGACACCACTGCGCCCATCACTAACTCGGTGTCTCCTTGCGCCCGTGGCTCCACGGCGACTCCCTTGACACCGGCTACCCCGACTCGACATCGACCACGACGTTCTTCGCATGGCTACCTGGACCATGACTACACCACCCTATGCTCTCGGCTACCTGACATCGGCACAATGGGTTATCATCCGCTGGAGCAACTCATCGGCTTCCTCTACAGTCAACGCCTCCACAACGCGACACCGTCCGCGATGCTCTCGCTACGACTGCAGGGGAGGGGGGGGGTGATGCGGAGCATCCTACGATCATCCCCATGGACCTACAACCATCTCATCAAGAGCCAAGAGGACCCATGACACGAGCACGAGCCAGAGCTCTCAAGAACGAGGTGACTTCTTTCCTTAGTGATATCACATATGATCCACTCGAGACATGGTTACTACCTAAGTCCGATATGCTATGCATGATCAGGTGTCAAGAGGAGCCTCCCAAAGATGCACGTGAAGACGGACAAGCCGCCAAGTCCATGGATGAAGAGAACCAACGGAAGCGGACAAGTTCACCTTCCAGGCTCCGGACATCCGGCCAAGACCCCGGACGTCCGGCCCCTGGAGCGCCCACCTCTGCAATAGCCAAGCTGGCCAAGCCTACAGGGCCCGGACATCCGGCCACCAGCCCGGACATCCGGCCTTCCACGACACCCCGGACATCCGGGCCCCTGCCCGGAAATCCGGACCCCCCTATCCAGAGAGCCACCGAAGCTGCCCCGCCAGCCCGGACATCCGGCCACCAGCCCGGACATCCGGCGCCTCCGGAAGCCCCGGACATCCAGCCCGAACAGCCCGGACATCCGGCCTCACCTGCGCGTGAATAGTGAAGGGCCGAAGCCCATGTACCCTTTCTCCCCCGTAGACTATATATACTCCACCCCCTTCCTCTTTCTAGGGTTAGCGTTGATTTAGCTCATATGTGAGATAGAGCTTCGCTCATCCATTACGGATCTACTCCACGAGAGAGACCGCGGCCCCTCTACGGAGAAGATCCCCTTGGATTCAAGACCCCCTCTTGGGTGGCCCCATCAAGACCTCCTTCTAGTAGAAGAACCGGTTACTTGTATTGTCCTTTGTTGACCGTGGATCATCGTGTATCTCTTTGTGTTTCGAGGATCTAGCGCATGTGTAATCGAATCTTGTTGGTTAGAGTGATTCTCTCATGTTTTCCCTCGTGAATCCCCCTCGTGTTCTTCGTGTTTCTCTTTGGGATCCGCTCCTTTCGTGAAAGATCGGCCATCTAGGGTTCCACCCTACATCATCTTGGTATCATGAGCCACGTTGATCACGATTTCGGAGCCCCCTCTCTTTGTTTTCTAGCCTGGTTTTGTTATTTTTCGTCCTAATCCGAAAATTGCCCCACAAAAATATCCCTAAATTTTTTTTTGTGATTTGTTGGTGTGATGAAGTTTTGTTGGATCTGATCCGCGGATTTTGTGTGTTGCAGGTAGATCTAGCATTCCCCCACCTTTTCCCCAATTTCCTCCACAAAATCGTCCCAATTTTGCTCGAATTTGACCTCTCCACGCAGTGTTCTTCCAAGAAGTCCTCGGATCACGAGCCCGGACATCCGGCCCGAACAGCCCGGACATCCGGCCATCACCTCCGGACATCTGGCCCCTGGCAGCAAAACCCACCCATCCACCATCCTTTTCCCGTCCAACTTTCGCCAAATTTTGTTCCGGTGCCACTTACACTTCCGCATACATCCACCACTTCCGCATAGCCCACCATAGCCTTTCCCGCTACCACCTCCGACAATTTTGTCAAATTTTGTTTTGAGAATTTGAGTTGTGGTTTCCGTGTCCTTTTGTGTTTCGGCTATCTAGGCACGGTTCGACATCAACATTGCCACCGCTCAACTTCACCAAGGACTACTACGAACGGCTACATCAACATCACTTGGGTACCACCTTCACCTTGGATATCGACTTGGTATCGTGGTATCATCATACTCTTTTGCAATTGCATTGATAACCCCATGGCCTTACTTTTGCGTCACTTACCCATCGAGACTAGCCATTGAGTATTGCCGGCAACGTGACTTGTGCACATTAGTGTTCATACTTCCCATAGCATACATACTATCATCGTGTTGCATATCTCGGTATCATCACTTGTGTCACAAAGTTGTTGTCGCATACACAATTGCTATCTTGGTTCGTGAAGCATTGCATGAGAAAAGAGCTCAAACATCAAAGAGCCAAACAAGCTTTTAAGCAAACAAGGAAAGATAAGCAAAGAGCTCATAAGCAAGAACCATAGCATCATACAACATTAAGATTGTCATACTCGATCATCTTGGATCAAAGCATAGGAACATCATACATATAGCATACGTGGGATAGAAGTCGTTGAATTTTTGCTTAGTAGGTTGTGCACAAGTTCGTATCCGCCTATTGTGCAATCGTGCTAGCGTCTCTCTAGTGTTGTGCAACAAGAGCATCTTGGTGAATTCCACATTTTGGCTCATCCTTGGTTGCATAACCCCGTATTATCTATTTGCGTGTGTGTTTCCGTGTACCATATCTTGCTATTGGTCTACTTGTTACATTTGCAAATTTGTGAATCTTTTCCAACATTATTGAGTCTCACTTACAATTGCATCAAATTTTGTGCCACCATCCTAACCGAGCTCCACCATAAGCTTTTCCTTGTGTAGGTGTGAGAACCGACAAGAATTGGTACCAATTGTGCTATTTCCTTGTTACACATTGGAGTCATCTTTGATCCATTGTCAACATCGGTCAAGGTACATTTGATATTGGTTCTTCCCTTTCTTCCACTCACATTTGTCTTGGAATGATGGATATGCCAAGTACTTCTACCAACCCACTCTTCATGGAGCAAGACGACGACATGACCTCCTTCGTCACCAAGAGTCACCTCTTTGGTGCACAACGTGCTTTGCATCAAGAGCAACAAGCTATGAGTGAACGCATTGACAACCTTGCCGCCGACTTGTGACTTTCCGAGCAACGTACAAGGGACTACTTTGACAACAAGCTCGACGATCACAAGCAAGAGAATGACGCAAGAATGGTCGAGATTCGAGCTTTGTTGCTTCGTTCGTCTACATCGACTTCGTCAAGAAGGAGCCGTTCAAGTCGACACTCCGATGACACCATCTCCGGTTCAAGTACACCGACATCGAACACTCTTCGACGAGCCGCGCGCAACGAGTGTCAAGCAAACCTCAATCCACTTCGAGACACCGACTCGCAAGAACATCGACAACGTCAAGCCGACGAAGCCTTTGCGCTAGCTCAAGAACGGCATCGCCAACGTCAACGTGAACAAGAGGAGCGAGCGCGACAACATCAAGATGCACAAGACGCCGAGGCAGAACGCCAACAACAACAACTACGTGACGCTCAAGCACTTGAAGCGCAACGAGCCCTTAATGCATCAAGTCCTGCCGTAGCCGACCGTGGCCGACAAGCTCGACTACATCAAGAAGCACTCGAGATGAAGCTCAAGAAAGAATTTACCAAAGACGTGTGCGTCAACAAGCTCCTCGTCAAGATGGACAAGCGCCTCGTCAAGATCGACAAGCTCCCCATCAAGTTCACCAAGAGCATGCAAACAATGGGAATCCTCCGTGGCAAGAGCAACACAAGGTTGACAACCCTCCGCGTCAAGAGTACCACGAGTTGGACAATCATCTAAAACATGGGCGTCATCATCCCCGACCCCAACATAATGAAGAGCAACGCTATGGCAAGCTCAAGTTCACCATGCCCAAGTTCAATGGAAGCAACGATCCCGAAGAATACCTTTCATGGGCATTGAAGGTTGACAAGATCTTCCGTTTGCACAATTATGAAGAAGAGAAGAAGATCGCGATGGCATCCCTTGAGTTCCAAGATTGTGTCCTCATTTGGTGGGAACAAATCATCGAGCACCGAGCGGCAAGAGGTGAACCACCCATCACCACTTGGAGACAAATGAAGGATGTTATGCGAGCACGCTTCGTGCCTACCTACTACAACCGCGACCTCTTCAAGAAACTTCAACAACTCAAACAAGGAACCAAGAGCGTTGAAGAGTACTACAAGGAAATGGAGATTTCCATGATACGAGCCAACGTCAAGGAAGATGATGAGCAAACTATGGCACGGTTCTTGAATGGACTCAATCATCCTATCAAGAAGATTGCCGACTTCCAACCATACTCGAACCTCATCGAGTTAGTGCATCAAGCTACCAAAGCGGAACGGCAAGTACAAGACGACTTCAAGTACGCCAAGTTCTCATCCAAGTCCTATGGCCTCTCCAACAATCAAGCTTCGCTGACTCCAACACCTTCTACCTCAACCAAGCCTTCTACAAGCAACGACGACAAGTCAAGTTACAAGAAACCTTCGGCAAGTTCAAGTCGTCCTCCTACTACAAGCAACTTCAAGAAAGCTTCAAAATCATCTACTCCAACTGATGAGACCGTCAAGACAAGTTCTATCAAATGCTTCACATGCGGAGGCCGAGGCCACAAGTCCTTCGAGTGCACAAACAAGCGCACCATGATCCTCAACGACGACGGAACCTATGATTCCATGAGTGAAGGAGAAATGGAAGCTCTTGAGCAAGTGGCCATGCACCGACAAGTGAACAATGACGATGAAGATGACCAAGTCTTTTGTGATGAAGATTCAAGTCCCGCTCTTGTTGTCTCGATCCAAGGTCTTGACTCTTCAACACCAACAAGACGAAGATCAAAGATGCCATATCTTCCACACAAAGGCCGGCATCAATGGACGCTCCGTCAAGGTCATCATCGATGGAGGTAGTTGCCACAACTTAGCAAGTGAAGAACTTTGCTCCAAGCTACAATTGGTCAAGATGAAGCACCCGCACCCCTACAAGGTTCAATGGCTAAGCGACACCGGCACCATACAAGTCGAGCATAGAGTACAAGTCTCTTTCAAGATTGGCGCCTATGAAGACACATTGGAATGTGATGTACTTCCGATGACCGTTTGCCACCTCCTCCTTGGACGGCCATGGCAATTTGACCGTGGTGTCATTCACAATGGGCGTACAAATCACTATAGCTTCAAGATGAAAGGGAAAGAGTTCGTGCTACGTCCTATGTCTCCAAGCCAAGTGCTCGCCGACAAGCAAGCCACCCATCGTGGAGAGAATAGTGAGAGAGTGAGCCACCAAAAAGAGAGTGAGCGCCACAAGCCCAAATTGAGTGCCTCCACGATGAGCGACAAGAAAAATTTAGTTCTCTTTGCCACCAAACGTGAGATGAGAGAAGTGTGTGAGAACCCATCTAGTGTCCTACACTATGTCCTATTGTGCAGGGATGACGTCACAAACACTAACACCTCTCACGATCTACCTTTGGTGTTATCTTCTCTCTTGCAGGAATTCCAAGATGTTTTCCCCGATGAGCTACCTCCGGGTCTACCTCCACTACGAGGCATTGAGCACCGAATTGATCTCATCCCCGGAGCGCCGCTTCCCAACAAAGCCCCATACCGCGTCAACCCCGAAGAAACCAAAGAAATACAAAGGCAAGTAAAACATCTCATAGACCATGGTCATGTGCGTGAAAGTTTGAGTCCTTGTGCCGTACCGGTCATTCTTGTACCAAAACGTGACGGTAGTTTTCGCATGTGCTCCGATTGTAGACCTATCAATGCTATCACCGTTAGATATAGGTACCCCATTCCCCGCCTTGATGATATGCTTGATGAACTTAGCGGTGCCACTATCTTTTCCAAAATTGATCTTAAGAGTGGTTACTATCAAATTCGCATACAAGAGGGTGATGAATGGAAAACCGCCTTCAAAACCAAGTTTGGTTTGTATGAGTGGTTAGTCATGCCTATGGGTCTCTCGGAAGCACCGGGCACTTTTATGCGCCTTATGAATCATGTCTTTCGCCCTTACATTGGTATATTTGTTGTGGTTTACTTCGATGACATTCTTTTGTTTAGAAAATCTCTCCAAGAGCATGTCACCCATGTCCGCACCGTTTTGCAAACTCTTAGGAATGAGCGTCTTTATGCTAATATGGAAAAATGCCTATTTGGTGTTGATAAGCTCGTTTTCTTAGGCTTTGTCGTATCTTCTAAGGGTGTTCATGTTGATGAATCTAAGATCAATGCTATTAAAACTTGGCCCCAACCAACCAATTTGCAACAAGTGCGTAGTTTTCTTGGTTTAGCCGGTTTCTACCGTAGATTTGTGAAGAATTTTAGCACCATTGCTTCACCTTTGCATGCTTTGAGTAAGAAAAATGCACCGTTTGTTTGGGGAACATCTCACGATATTGCTTTCAATGAGCTTAAGAATTTGCTTACTCATGCCCCCGTGCTTGCATTACCCAACTTTGACAAACCTTTCGAACTTCATTGCGATGCTAGTGGTCATGGTATAGGAGGCGTGTTAACGCAAGAGAAGCGCTCAATTGCTTATTTTAGTGAGAAACTCTCCGGAGCGCAACTCAATTACCCCATCTATGACAAAGAGCTATATGCTTTAGTGCGAGTCTTGCGTGAATGGGAACATTACCTTCGCCCACATGAGCTCATCATCCATACCGACCATGAAACACTTAAGTACCTTAAGTGTCAAACTAAGTTGAACAAGCGTCATGCTAAATGGAGTGAATTTATTGAGTCATTTCCCTATGTCATCAAGTACATTAAGGGTAAGGAAAATGTTGTGGCGGATGCGCTTTCCCGTATATGCATGCTTGTCACTACTCTTGAGTTGAATGTCATTGGTTTTGAACATATCAAAGATTTGTATGAACATGATCCTACATTTTCAGTACCATATGCCAAGTGTTTGATGCATACTTCTTGGGATCGATACTACATCAAAGATGGATATCTTATGAGAGCTAACAAACTTTGCATCCCCGAGTCCTCTTTGCGTTTGTTGCTTTTGCAGGAATCTCATGTTGGTGGACTCATGGGACATTTTGGATGCGACAAGACATTTGCTACGCTCTCCAAGAATTACTTTTGGCCCAAGATGCATCGCGACGTCAATCGCTTCACCAACCGGTGTTCTAAATGTCACAAAGCTAAGTCCAAAGCTCAATATCATGGCCTCTACATGCCACTTCCTATTCCATATCAACCATGGGAAGATATTAGCATGGACTTTGTGCTTGGTTTGCCTAGAACTAGAAATGGCAAAGATTCCGTTTTTGTTGTTGTGGACCGTTTCTCCAAAATGGCTCATTTCATTCCTTGCAACAAGATAGACGATGCTTCACATATTGAAAATTTGTTTTGTAGGGAAATCTTGCGCCTTCATGGAGTGCCAATGACGATTGTCTCGGACCGCGACGTCAAGTTCTTAAGTTACTTTTGGAAGACCTTGTGCGCCAAGCTCGGAATCAAGCTTCTCTTCTCTTCGGCGTACCATCCACAAACCGACGGCCAAACAGAGGTGACCAACCGTACGCTCTCCACCCTACTACGCGTGTTGATCAAGAAGAACATCAAGGAGTGGGAAGAGTGCCTACCAATCGCCGAGTACGCCTACAACCGAGCAAGACATTCGACTACCGGCAAGTCCCCCTTCGAGGTCGTCTATGGCTTCAACCCATTGTCCCCATTGGACATCCTACCTCTACCGCTTCAAGAGCGCACCAACTTGGACGCGAGTGCCCGAGCCAACTTCCTCAAGAAGATGCATGAAGACACAAGGAACACCATCGAGCGCCAAGTACAACGACTCGCGACCAAGCTCAACGTCAACAAGCAACCCATTATGTTCCATGTTGGAGATCTTGTGTGGCTACACCTTCGCAAGGGTCGTTTCCCCAAGGAACACAAGTCCAAGCTACTACCCCGAGCGGATGGACCCTTCAAGGTGCTCGCGCGCTACAACAACAATGCATACAAGATCGACATCCCACGCGACAAGTACTCCGTGAGCGACATCTTCAACATCAAAGATCTCTCCCCGTACCATGGTGATGAGGATTTCGATCCGAGGTCGGATCTTTCCCAAGGGAGGGGAGATGATGCGGAGCATCCTACGATCATCCCCATGGACCTACAACCGTCTCATCAAGAGCCAAGAGGACCCATGACACGAGCACGAGCCAGAGCTCTCAAGAACGAGGTGACTTCTTTCCTTAGTGATATCACATATGATCCACTCGAGACATGGTTACTACCTAAGTCCGATATGCTATGCATGATCAGGTGTCAAGAGGAGCCTCCCAAAGATGCACGTGAAGACGGACAAGCCACCAAGTCCATGGATGAAGAGAACCAACGGAAGCGGACAAGTTCACCTTCCAGACCCCGGACATCCGGCCAAGACCCCGGACGTCCGGCCCCTGGAGCGCCCACCTCTGCAACATCCAAGCTGGCCAAGCCTACAGGGCCCGGACATCCGGCCACCAGCCCGGACATCCAGCCTTCCACGACGCCCCGGACATCCGGGCCCCTACCCGGAAATCCGGACCCCCCTATCCAGAGAGCCACCGAAGCTGCCCCGCTAGCCCGGACATCCGGCCACCAGCCCAGACATCCGGCGCCTCCGGAAGCCCCGGACATCCGGCCCGAACAGCCCGGACATCCGGCCTCACCTGCGCGTGAACAGTGAAGGGCCGAAGCCCATGTACCCTTTCTCCCCCATAGACTATATATACTCCACCCCCTTCCTCTTTCTAGGGTTAGCGTTAATTTAGCTCATATGTGAGATAGAGCTTCGCTCATCCATTACGGATCTACTCCACGAGAGAGACCGCGGCCCCTCTACGGAGAAGATCCCCTTGGATTCAAGACCCCCTCTTGGGTGGCCCCATCAAGACCTCCTTCTAGGAGAAGAACCGGTTACTTGTATCGTCCTTTGTTGACCGTGGATCATCGTGTATCTCTTTGTGTTTCGAGGATCTAGCGCATGTGTAATCGAATCTTGTTGGTTAGTGTGATTCTCTCGTGTTTTCCCTCGTGAATCCCCCTCGTGTTCTTCGTGTTTCTCTTTGGGATCCGCTCCTTTCGTGAAAGATCGGCCGTCTAGGGTTCCACCCTACATCAGGGGGGGGGGGGTGTCAGCCCGTCATCTGCTATTCTCTCTAGTATGACCGTCCGCGATGCTCCTCTTGTTCGCAACGCTACCGCTACCACTGCGCGGGGGGGGGGGGGGGGGGGGGGGGTGTTAGAGATATATTTGATAGTAGAGATTGTCCGGGATTTGATAGAGTTATTTCCATTTTATCTGTAGGAGGTGTCTTGCCTTCCAAGTCTTGTACTCAATATATATACTCGCCCTCGAGGCTCAATGATACATCCATCATATTCTGCAACAATCCCTCTCTATCCCTTCTAACAGCGAGGAAGTAGCACGTCAACCCTCATCCACATCCACAGCGTGAGCAGAAATCAACAAAGGCCATCACCATCCCCTTTCGCGCACGCATCTACCACATACGTGACTCAACACGCACCCAACATGGCACGCAATACTTACTGGTGCTGGCACATCAAGCACTTTTCTATAGGAATGCCACGTAGAGCAGACGCACGTCACACACACCTGCAAGTAGGCCCAATCAAGGTTTTGGATATCGTTTTCAAATTTTTACTGCACCAGGAAGAGGTGGGTGTAAGCCGCCCAATTCGGGTTTCTCGGTCAAATCATGGACGAAAAGTAAATTCCAAAATAAAAAATGTGGAACAGAATTTGAAAATTCAACCCAAACTTATTTTTACTTTATCAATAAATAAATAAATTCCACAGAATTCTGATATTATCCCGTGAATATTCTTACCAGGGATGGACGAGATGGACGAACTTCGCACCAAATTTGAAAATTTTGGGCAAAATCCACAGCCCTGGGCCCAACACCCTACACAACTCTACCATCCTGCATAGGAGTTTCCACACAAGGCTCCCTTTCGACGGCGTGAGTCCCATGTTGAGACCTAGTCCGCATACAATTAGGAGTAGTATATATGAATTTAAGTCCGCGACCTACTAGGCTAGCTGGCTAAAACTTTGGGTGGTGTATATATGCGCAGCTGGTTGAAGCATCGTGATCGGAATCAACAAAGGAAGAAAAGAAAAAAGAGCTGTGATACGCGCCGGATCGATCAAGTTAGTAGATTATTCTGCGGCAACACGCCGCATGGTGCGAATTGGAGAGCACGATCGATAAGTAAGCTCACGTGAGAATTTTCTCTTCGACGACGCCGCAATGAGAATCAGCCTGCCGGAGGAGTTGCACTTGGAGATCCTCCGGCGCCTCTCCCCGACTCCCCAGGTGCTCGCCCGTGCCTCCGCCGTTTGCAGGGAGTGGCGCCACGTCGTGAACGACCCTGAGTTCCTCCGCGAGCTGTACCGTGCGCGTTGCGGGGCACCTGTCACTGTGGGCTTCTTCCACAACGCCTACCAGGACGAGTACCCCCACAGGTTCGTGCACATGGACGCAGATGACCGTGCCGGAATCTCTGTCGAGTACATCGATCGGACGGACGACTGGCAGTTCGTCGACTGCCGCCATGGCCGTGTCCTCCTAAAAATAGGTGGAATCATCGGTTCCTACTGTGGCACCCTCTTACCGGCATCCGCCACCTCGTTCTAGAGACACCGGCGTTTGGTACACCAGACAAGACTAGCGTCACATTGATATGTGACTGCGCCACCACCGGGGTCAGCGGTGACAATGCCGACAAATTAGACCATCCAACGTTCGTGCCACGCGAACAACTTCGGCGTGGCCGTCGTGTACAACCACACGGACTCTTACATCCACGCGGACTCGGGGTGCTTGAAGGCTACCATATACTCTTCAGTCACCCGTCTATGGAGCTCGCCGGTGGTTCTACCGACGCCAATACATGAGATCCGCCCAGACCCATGTGCGGTCGTCGGCAAAACCTTGTACCAACCACTATGCGACTATCTAGTTCTGGCCTATGATATAGAGCAAGGGAGCCTGACCACATTCGAGCGCCCAAAGTGTGGCAATATTCGTCTTTTCAAGGCAGACGGCGGCGTGCTTGGACTCGTCGGGGTGTTGGGTTTCACATTGCGTTTGTGGGCACGATACACAGATGTTTGGGTCATGTATAGGACAATCGATCTAAGCAAGATTCTTCCTGGTCTGTCGACGGCGCCATCGCCTGGTTCTGATCCTCGCTTCAGCCTTTTGCCGCCAGTGAAGATCATCGGGGTTGCCGATCAAGGAGATGTGTTGTTTATGTGGACCATGATTGGCATATTCATGCTTTGTCCTGAATCCATGGAGGTCAAGAAGGTGCACGGCACTACTCCCTACATGAATATCGTTTATCCTTATGGTGACTTTTATCTCCCACCGCTACCCGCACCTAAAAGCTGCGACATAGGGCCCAGAGCACCCGACAACGCCAGTGATCATTGAGATATGTTCCTGGTGCTACAAAGTGTGGTCCTTTATCATTATCTCGTTTCTTTGATTAACATTTCGTTATGTTTTAGCAACTTTTCTTTTGACTCTACACTACATTATGAAATAGAGTTATTTATTTTACCGCCATCAAAGTAATAGGAACTTCTCATATAGCCCTATTTGGTTCTGAATATATAGGCTGTGTTAGATTACACCACCATCCAGGAAAATATTGAGTGCTTAACTTCCAATATTACAGCTTTGAATGTCATTATGATTATGATAGAATTATGAATAAGATTATGGTAGAAACCATTTTGTACGAGGGGTAAGTCCCCTAGATTGCAATAATCAGCCACCTCATGTGGATGTAACAGCATTAATGGATAAATCCAATTTGTAAATAATTTATCTCACAAACCGTTAAACGGATTAGCGACCCATCTTCACTGATGCTTTCTCCTAAATGAGTGCTTCAAAACAAGTTCCATGTTTCTTGTAGCATCAGTTGGAAGATTATAACATTGTGATTGTAGTTAAAAGTTGCAACAATAGTAGTGTATGGTTAGTCAACAATAGTCCTATATGTGTTTTTGGTAAACACAATATTTATGAAGAGTGAAAATTTATTTTTAGTAACAAATAGGAGATCATAAAAAATCTAGAAGTGCTATCATCCAAATGTTATGTCGTCTAGTATTGTGTAATGTAACCTAGTAACCAAACTATTACTGTAATATTAGAACTAAGTTGTTATAATAGGTC
The DNA here is from genome assembly GCF_003073215.2 of Triticum urartu. Lineage (NCBI taxonomy): Eukaryota > Viridiplantae > Streptophyta > Magnoliopsida > Poales > Poaceae > Triticum > Triticum urartu. The sequence goes on along the minus strand of NC_053024.1, from coordinate 701,768,548 downwards.
ATAGCTTCGCAAGTGAAATCAATCTAATATTGACAGACAAGTCACCAAATATATCAAAATGTGATACTGTAAGAGGAATGGAGAGGGATTGGTGTAATATCAAGAAGTGCATGGTCTTCTTGGAGTAAAAGGCAAGGTAGAATAAATCCTACACCATCCAATATTTCATGAATAATCACGAATAGAAGCAACATGCGCGCTTTGCCGCGCCGACTGATGAGTCCAGCATAAATTTTGCATGGTGTGCTAAGATGTATTCCAAAGAGCCTCCATATAACAAATTACAATTTGGATAATTTGGATATAGAAACAATGCATACATCCCCTTTTTGGTACAGTAAACATTGTTTCATCTCAAACGATAACCATTTAGTTTAGGTATAAAAGGATAACTTTCAGAAAAAGGCTAAACCTTTGATTTTAATTAACAAAAAAGACACATTGTCACTACAAAGTAACTCCGAAAATTACAAATTTTCAAACATGTTATCTAAAATGGATATATACGGCAATGCAATACAGATGAAAAAGAGGAACATAAACCAAACATTAATCAACAGTGTCACTTATTTTGCTAAGCCGTTGCATTTAGCACCAAGTGCAAATAGGTAGTTGATGTGTCCTTGTATCGCAGGACACCAATCATGTTGGCAATACATCTAATGTCACAACCTAGTATTTAAAATTGCCTCTGGAGAGTCACTGTTCATAGGATTGGGTGTTTCAGATTTAATCTTTCTCATGTGCATTTCTTATTAAGAGCATTCCTTGCTATATGAATTTCAGGAAACAACGGTTATATTAAGGATGTGTTGTTTCCCATAACATCATAAGGATATGGACAAATAGAAAAATTACCAATTTAACTCCAGAAGTAGACACATACTACTTAAAAATAAAGTGAAAAAATGAAAGTATATTCATGTATAATAACAATATTACTAATAATGTTAATAATTGCATTTACCTTGCCAGTTAACAGTTCCCAATTTCCCCATGAAACAATGGAAAAGCTAAACATATGCTTTGTGATCGTATGACTTATGCTTTTTTATACTCTCACGAAATGTGTGTGCATATATATCTATATGTGCGTTTCTTTAAATATCTTGGTAGAGATCCTCTTTAAAATGTATAGTCTTAGAAATATCCATATAGTGGTTTCTACTTTATGATTAGATATAAATAAATAAATAAAAAGGGATTATATAAAAACATGTACGAGTAGCTTCTCAATGCATCAGTATTATGCCACGCAATCAACTATTCCGAGCCAAATTTGTTACAACAAATGCAGCCGTCTGTTCCAGCTCAGGAGAAAAAAAGTTAACCATGTGTAACCAAAACTGCTGCGTAGCTCCTGCCACCGCGTTATGCTATGAAGCTAGTTCTCGTCATACTTGTCGGAAGCCCAGGCCATGCACTCCTCAAACATCACCACGGTATCAGGACAACGCACATCATATCAACGCCGACACTTCAGTCTTCAGACACATAGAGCCATACCCAGATCCACGGAGGCATCGCACATCGTATCAGCACCGACAAGTCTGATGCATAGAGCCGGACCCAACCACACATATCTGCGAGCGGACCCAACAGCCCTACACAACCGGACACCCAATGCATAAGGGCATCTCCAACGTCAATCCATAAATTTTCTCCTGCATTCGTTCACGGACAGGAAGGACCACTCCGCAAACACGCATGTGGAGGGACGACATCCAACCTAGCCTTTATATGTCCGTCAGTAAATTCAAATTTAAATATACACAGGTCCCAACATAGCACGTCAAATCGCATGCCCAATAACAACAAAAAAGAGGCAAATATACTTAGCTTTTACATGTCTGAATTCAAAAGAATATCAGCCCGCAGTGCATTTCTTCCCTGCCGAACTGGCAATCCCAGCTAGTTGCTTCCTGATCAAGGAGGTGCCGTCGCCGCCGCATAGGCAACTTCCGCCTCGGCGTCTGCCTGTGCCTCCGTTGTGCCCTCATAGTCAGCCGCCATTAACGCATCTTTCTGCCACTGCAATATCTGAAAGCGGACGGATTGCATGATCATTCTTGCGTCAACATCCGAAGAGTCGACGTTCAAGGTTAACATCTTAGTGTCCTCCACATTGACGGCGATCTTCACCCTATTTTCCTCGAGCGCGGCCTTCCACTCTTCGATGGTTCTCCTCTCTTCGAGCTTGAGCTTCTTGTGCGTCGCGTCCATCAAAAGTTTGAAACCTCTTCGCCTTCTTCTCCTGCTTGATCTCCGAACGCCTCACACATGTCTCCTGATTCTCCTCCAAGATGTCCTCGAAGCTCTTCGTCACCTTGACCGCCGCACCTTCTCCCTCCACCCTCTCCTCCTCCCACTACTCCCCACGCAGTTTTCTTCTAAACTTCTTCGGCGGTTCTTGGGTTGGGTCGGTAGGGTCACCGGTTTCTTCCTCGTTGGCTTGGGCGGCGGTCTTGGCAATGAAAAAGTTCCACTTTGGTTGCCCATTCAACTTCAACCAACAATTGATGATGGTGAAGGACTTCTTCTCCAACTTCATGTGCACCACAGAAGCACAAGTAGGCTACAAAACGAAACAATGTCGACAATGCATATCTGTCTAGTGGGCAACAAAACAAAAGAATCTGGAATATATTTTTAACTGGATTATATTTATATTAAACTTTTATACTTATTTATAACTCATTTTTATCAAGCAGCAATGAAATTTAATATTATTTTCATAACTTAAATATGATGATTAATGTTGTTAAATACTTATAATAGTGTTGTCATGATGCATTTGCAATTTCTCGCTGGAAATTGTGCACACACTCAAAAATACATTAATTTGTTTCTTTTAATGAATTTCACATTACAAGTATTCACACACTACCCCCATACACTTTAGAAACTAAGCCAAGCGTAGAATCACATGCTTTCACAGATTAATTTGTGAAACTCTCATGAACTGTTTGTGTGTGTGTATAGATGTGTGTTTATTTAAATATCTTGGGAGAGTTCCTCTTTCAAACATATAGATTCAAAAATATCCAATCTGTCGTTTTCTAATTTATGATTAGATATAAACAAATGAAAAGGGATTGTATAAAAACATGTACGAGAAGCTTCTTGCATGCCACACTTAGTAAACTATCCTAAGACAAATGTGTCTCATATTTCATAGAGGGCTCAATAATTGATACATTTATGTTATCTATGTTTGGAACAAAAATGTAATTGTTCTAGAAAGGAGGCCTAGGGCCGGCATTGTCCAGTTTTTGTAGAAAGGAGGCCTATGCCCGGTGGCTAATTAGTAACGCTAGGTAAACATATGACAAATTTAGAAGGTCTACGATTTTTGAAGACAACCTTATATTTCACCCGAGAATAGTGCTTCAAAAAGGGTCTACGAAGGATAATTGACACACTATCGTCCTCGGGAATATGAAGAATAATAAAATCCGTTAAAATAGTAACGTTTGCAACCACAACATGCACATCCTCACAAATACCGACAGGTATAGCAGTTGATTTATCGGTCATTTGCAAAGATATTTTAGTAGGTGTCAACTTATTCAAATCAAGTCTACGATATAAAGAGAGAGGCATAACACTAACACCGGCTCCAAGATCACATAAAGCAGTTTTAATATAGTTTCTTTTAATGGAGCATGGTATAGTTGGTACTCCTGGATCTCCAAGTTTCTTTGGTATTCCACCCTTAAAAGTATAATTAGCAAGCATGGTGGAAATTTCAGCTTCCAGTATCTTTCTTTTATTTGTAACAATATCTTTCATGTACTTAGCATAAGGATTCATTTTAAGCATATCAGTCGAACGCATACGCAGAAAGATAGGTCTAATCATTTGAGTAAAGCGCTCAAAATCCTCATCATCCTTTTTCTTGGATGGTTTAGGAGGAAAAGGCATGGGTTTCTGAACCCATGGTTCTCTTTATTTACCATGCTTCCTAGCAAAAAGTCTCTCTTATCATAACGTTGATTCTTTGATTGTGGGTTATCAAGATCAATAGCAGGTTCAGTCTCTACATCATTGTTATTGCTAGGTTGAGCATCAACATGAAAATCATCATTAATATTATCACTAGGTTCATGTTCATTACCAGATTGTGTTTCAGCATCGAAAATAGAAATATCATTGGGATTCTCAGGTGTGTCAACAACAGGTTCACTAGAAGCATGCAAAGCCCTATCATTTTTCTTTTTCTTCTTCTTAGAAGAACTAGGTGCATCAACATTAGTTCTCTGAGAATCTTGCTCAGTTCTCTTACGGTGGCCCTCAGGATACAAAGGTTCCCGAGTCATTTTACCCCCTCTAGTCATGACTCTAACAGCATTATCACTTTTCTTGTTATTTAATTCATTTAGCAAATCATTTTGAGCTTTAAGCACTTGTTCTACTTGAGTGGTAACCATAGAAGCATGTTAACTAATAAGTTTAAGTTCACCTTTAACTCTAGACATATAGTCACTCAAGTGTTCAATCATATAAGCATTACGTTTCAATTGTCTACCAACATAAGCATTGAAGTCTTCTTGTTTAACAATAAAATTATCAAACTCATCTAAGCATTGGCTAGCAAACTTATACCGAGGAATATCACCTTCATCAAATCTGTAGAGAGAATTTACCTTTACTACCCGTGTCGGGTTATCAAGACCATGTATTTCTTCAATAGATGGTAAATTCTTAACATCTTCAGCTTTAATACCCTTTTCTTTTATAGATTTCTTTGCCTCTTGCATATCTTCAGTACTGAGAAATAGAATACCCCTTTTCTTCGGAGTTGGTTTAGGAAGTGTCCAATCATTATCATTACTCAATAGCAATTCAGCTTGCTCAATAGTTCTTTCCCTGAAAACACAACCAGCACAACTATCCAGGTGGTCCCTGGAAGCATCGGTTAGTCCATTATAAAAGATATCAAGTATTTAGTTTTTCTTGAGAGGATGATCAGGCAAAGCATTAAGTAATCGGAGAAGCCTCCCCCAAGCTTGTGGGAGACTCTCTTCTTCAATTTGCACAAAATTATATATTCCCCTTAAGGCAGCTTGTTTCTTATGAGCGGGGAAACATTTAGCAGAGAAGTAATAAATCATATCCTGGGACTACGCACACGACCAGGATCAAGAGAATTAAACCATATTTTAGCATCACCCTTTAATGAGAACGGAAATAACTTAGGGATATAATAGTAACGAATTTTTTCCTCATTAGTGAATAGGGTGGCTATATCATTCAGTTTAGTAAGATGTGCCACAACAGTTTCAAATTCATAGCCATAAAAAGGATCAGATTCAACCAAAGTATTTATCTCAGGATCAACAGAAAAATCATAATCCTTATCAGAGATACAGATAGGTGAAATAGCAAAAGCAAGGTCATATTTCATTCTAGCATTCAAAGATTTTTCTTCCAGCTTGGCTAACAATTTCTTAACATCATATCTATCTTTGCAAGCTAAAAAGGCTCTACCAGTTTCTTCATCCATAACATAACCCTCAGGTACATTAGGCAATTCATATCTAGGGGGAGAATCTTCATCATCACTTTCATCAATATTATTAGTTACAATAATTTCATTCTCTCTAACCCTAGCAAGTTGTTCATCAAGAAATTCACCTAATGGCATAGTATTATCAAGCATAGAAGTAGTTTCATCATGAGTATCATGCAAAGCAGAAGAGGCATCATCTATAACATGTGACATATTAGAATGAATAGCAGGTGTAGGTGTGACGCCCCGAGACCGTTGCGCCAGGTGTCTTCCAGTTACTCGCCGTCGTTGCCATGTAATTCGCTTGCGTGTTGCATATTGCCATGTCATCATGTGCATTGCATCATCATGTTTTCAAAACTTGCATCTGTCCCGGTCTCCCAGTTCCTTTCGTTGTCCGTTCTGAGCCCAGACACACTTGCACGCGCCCGCGGCGCGTCCGAAATATTATTTTATAAGTGGCCGGAAAATGTTCTCGGAATGGGTTAAAAGTTGGCATGCGGTGTTGTTATAGTGTAGATAGGCCGCCTGCCAAGTTTCATCGCATTTGGAGTTCGTTTGATGCCCCAACGATTAACTATAGCGGCAGTATAGCCGGTCTTTTCGTCAGACATTTTCGGTCTCCGTAAACCATGCTGGGCTGCATTTCTCCCCTCTTCTGTCAGACCAACCCGCTCTCCATAGTCCACCTAGACCCATCCTACCCCTCTCTGCTCAGTGCATCGAACCCCTCGCGCGCGTCCGGAAGTTGTCCCGGACCCGACCCAGACAGTCATCACCGTTGTGTCCGGATCGACCCCAAACATCTACAAAACGTCTTTGTTTTGTTAATTGGACTTCCTAACATATTTTTTTCGTCCGTCCGATTAAGATCGGAGGGACGAGATAGCCCTTAACCTATTTCACCTGATGTATATATTTGGTCCAACCCTAAAAATTAGGAGGTCTGTCCTATCCACCCTCCTGCCCGCCGCCACCTACCTACCCTCTCCCTCTCGGGATCCATCCTCTCCTCAATTTCAGCGCCACCCAACCAAATCACGGCCAATCATCGTCCCCGACCACCGAGCTCCACTCGATCCCTCTCCTTCCCGGTACATGGGCATGCCGCCGCCGCCTGTAGCTTCCTTGCGCTCGTGGTCCAGCGCGCCCGTGCCGAGGGCCTCCTTTGCCCGAGCATCACCTCTCCTGCAGCCGAACCCCTTCCTCGCGCGTTCGTCTCCTCTGCTGATCCGCCATCGTGCCCTCTGCCATAGAGCTCGCCTCCATCGTCAGCAGCGGCCCCGAGCCTCGATCTGAGTCATCGTCGGCGTGCCACTGCCGGAGCACCAGCAGGCCCTGTCCAGCGCCCCTGCTTCTTTCGTTCATCTCCCTCGCTGCTCCCTCTGTCTCACCCGTTTCTCTCCCTCTCTCTGTTCTTTGTAAAAACGCCATCGTCTGAGGAGCTCCTCTCCTGCGACGTCTTCATCCTCGCCGAGCCTCGCCATGGATGTCGCCGCCCTGTGCCTCGTCCGCCTCGCCGGGTTCCTCGCCAAGTCCCGCGTCGTCCTTTGCTTTGCCCTGCCACCGCGCCTTCGTTCTGTCTCCTGGTGAAGGAGACGACCAGCAGCCAAGCCGCATCAGGCGACGACCGCCTCGCTGCGTTGACCGCGTCCCGATCCAGCGCCTAGGCCTCTCCAGCCGCAGCGCCCCAAGGCCCAAGCCGCTCCCCTCGTGCGTCGTTAAGACCCGATGTGAGCAGCTCCCCGCGGCTGGTCCAGATCTCAGTTTCGGCCCGTTTGATGTTTTTTCCCCATAGAACGTTTTTCCTAATTATCTAGGGAATTGCAGTTTTGCAGAAAAGCCCCTGTTCTTCATGCATATAATAACTCTCAAATGGTGCATCGGATTAAAATGTTTTATATATGAAAAATTCCTAGAATTTTGTCTAGTTTAATAATATACAACTTTCATCCATGTTTGAAATGTTTAAAATGTTTTTTGATTAAAATTTGCTCCTATGTCATGTTAAAATGCTTTAATTCATAACTAAATAACCGTAGCTCGAAACCTAACAAACTTTATATGTAAATGTGGTAGAAAAATGCCTAGTTTAACATGGTGGCATTGCTTTGCATGTTTAACAACTGTAAAATTGTGTTTAGGGCAGAACAGTACCAAATCCATAAATTGCACATCAGGACTTTTGCGGACTTGTTGTTTGATGTTCGGACGGGGTAAGAAGGAGGCTCCATTAGTCGCTGATGACATCGCCATGGATGAGGATGAGGACGACGATGGCGCTGCTGAACAGTATGTCTATACTGGCGCCTCCTTAGGGTTTGAGCGTCATGAGTCGATGCCTGAATTACCGTCTCAACATATTATGGACGACCTTCCGGCAGTAAAGAAGTTGAGGAAGAGAGCGAGGAAAGCCAAAAAAGCTGTTTCTATGATCCAGCCGCCTCAGCAGCCTCGGCTTCAGGACCGTATAGATATCCCCAGTGCGGATAAATGGCATATCCCCGGTCAACCAATCCTACCTGCAACAGCGCTACGGGCCAGATTCAGCGATCTAAAGAGACTTCATGACGATGTGCTGCGGGTAGAGAAAGACCTCATCGCCTCGAAAGATCCAGGATACCCACTCTACGTGGTTAACGTTCCGCGGCAAATGTCGTACGTCGACAGCTTCCCCGCGGATAAGTTCTTCCTCTGACTCGATTACATATTCGACATGTTTCACGTGAAGAAGCTGGATTTTACGTTTTTCCGCCTTTATGCCTTGCACATGAACTACATCATCGGGGTTGAGCAGATATCTCATATCTGTGTCGCTGACCCGTACTACATGCACGAGGGCTTCTTGGGAGTCTGCGCAAATCACCATGAATACGCGAGGGATTACATCGTTAGTTTCATGCTCACCAATAAGGACAAGGGGGCGATTCTCGTGCCTTATCATCCCGTGTAAGTCATCCACGCTACTATCCTTCCTTCGATTTCAATCATTCATTTGCACGGTGGAGGCTAATTAATTTGAGGACTTATTTTGCGCAGCGGCGGGCGCGCCGTCCTCATCATCCTCTACCCCCGATTCTCCCACGCTCTTTACTTGGACACGTCGAAGAACATTCACAAAAAGGATTACACCCACATCAAGGATGTTCTCGACAGTGCTATGTATCACTACCAATCACTGGGTGGAGAGGTCAGGGACAAGAATATGAGGGGCGGCAGGGTCGCCTTCGGCCATAAGACCAACTTCTGCTGCATCCAGCAACCAGACGATTCTCTTAATGATGGATCCTATGTCCTACACCACATGCTGGAGTACAGACGGGATCACCAGAACCTTCGCATGGCACCTTCTTCCGGTGATGCCCATATTCTGCAATGGGCAAAGGACATAGGAGACATCAAGGATCATCGACTTCGAGCTGAGTTCTATAACATCCAGCGCGAACTTGCCCAAATTATCATGAAGGAGGTCGTCGGGAAAACAGGGATGTTCTACGGAGAAGGACAAATGTCGCGGGAAGACGTCCGAACATGGATAGCCTCTCAGCGTCTCGACCTGAAGCCTTTCACTAGGCTCGGGGACTATCTCCCTGACTTGGATGGATGGAACGACATGTTGGAGTGATTGTCGATATATGACAATGTGTCCGTTTAGTCCATACTTTCTGTATGACAAAACTTTGAGTTATGCACGGTGAAACTTTATTTGTGATGTAATTAAACCATCCTCCTCCTCGACTAGCTGTTATTTAATGGCTTATGTATGTTGTTTTTATTTTTGCCAAGTCTGTCTCTTTCTGTTGCTCAACTATATATGTTGCATATCATCGACTCATGTGATGATCCAGGTGCAATAGATCATAAGATGGCGAAGAGTGCTATGCAGGAGGTATATATACGACAGTGGCCGGAGTGTCAGGCCTTCCGGTTTCGGAGCGACAGGCAGTAGTTAGTTTTAGAGGTTCACGCTAATGCGAAAGAGGGATACGAACTCAATGTTCTCAAGTGATAGCTCTTCTCGCGTATATCAATTGGTTTAGATGGATGACAATGTATTTTGCATATCATTCGAGACTTGTATCGCTATTTTCGATATGATGACGAGAGACCACTTTGTGTCGGATGATGATTATGATGATGACATGATTTGATGAGACTAATTGGTATGTATATGCTATGATTATTGGTATGTGTATGATATGATAAAGATTATTGGTATAAAGCCTATTCAAATACAAAACAAATATGGCAGGAAAACTAATAAATAAACTAGTAGTAGCGAGGGGGGAAATTTAGCAGTAGCGCGCATTGTCCAGTAGCGCATCCCAGCAAACAGCGCTGCAGATAATATCAGTAGCGCCTCCCAAAGTGCGCTACATCTATTCATGTATAGCAGTAGCGTGGGACAACCGGCGCTACTGCTATACATTAGCTGTAGCGCCTTATTAGTAGCGTCGGTGCCCGCGCTACTGAGAGGCCCAAAACCCTCGCTGCTGGTAGGCTTTTCCCTAGTAGTGAAATTTTTAGTTTGCTTATGCTTCACCTCTTGCCATGCTAACAACATTTAATATTGTTGAGTACATAAACGAGATCGAACTAAATAAGTCACGTGGTGTTTCGTCAATATGCAACTCGTTGCATATTGAGCTCCACTTAATTTGTAGGTTTGTTTTGTGCATTTTTCCATGCCATGTTTCATTAAACCGTATATGCATCATACTTGGTTGTGCATCATGCCATGTTCATGTGGTGGTTGTTTACCATAATTGTCTGCTTCTTTCTGGTGTTGCTTCTTCGGCTTGGTTCCGATAACGTCGCGTTTGTGAGGATCCGTTCGACTACGTTGGTTCGTCTTCTTCATGGACTCGTTCTTCTTCCTTGCGGGATCTCAGGCAAGATGACCATACCCTCGAAATCACTTCTATCTTTGCTTGCTAGTTGCTCGCTCTATTGCTATGCCTATGCTACGATACCTACCACTTGCTTATCATGCCTCCCATATTGCCACGTCAAACCTCTAACCCACCTTGTCCTAGCAAACCGTTGTTTGGCTATGATACCGCTTTTATCAGCCCCTCTTATAGCGTTCCTAGTTGCAGGTGAAGATTGGAGCTTGTTCCTTGTTGGAACATGGATATTTTTGTTGGGATATCACAATATCTCTTATTTAATTAATGCATCTATATACTTGGTAAAGGGTGAAAGGCTCGGCCTTATGCCTGGTGTTTTGTTCCACTCTTGCCGCCCTAGTTTCCGTCATACCGGTGTTATGTTCCTTGATTTTGCGTTCCTTACACGGTTGGGTTGTAATGGGAACCCCTTGACAGTTCGCCTTGAATAAAACTCCTCCAGCAAGGCCCAACCATGGTTTTACATTTGCAATAACAACCTATCCCCTTCCCTTGGGTTGGCCAACCCAAGGGTCATCTTATTTTACCCCCCCGGGCCAGTGCATGACTAAGTGTTGGTCCGAAACAGAGCCACTTGCGGCGCCACCTCGGGGAAACTTGAGGGCTGGTTTTAGCTGTATGTAGTGTTCAGCCGGTGTTGCCCTGAGAACGAGATATGTGCAGCTGCTATCAGGATGTCGGCGCATCGGGCGGTCTTGCTGGACTTGTTTTACCATTGTCGAGATGTCTTGTAACCTGGATTCCAAGTCTGATCGGGCCGTCCTGGGAGAAGGAATATCCTTCGTTGACCGTGAGAGCTTGTGATGGGCTAAGTTGGGACACCCCTGCAGGGTTTTGAACTTTCGAAAGCCGTGCCCGCGGTTATGGGCAGATGGGAATTTGTTAATGTCCGGTTGTAGATAACATGAAACTTATCTTAATTAAAATACATCAATAGAGTCTGTGGCCGTGATGATCTCTTTTCGGCGGAGTCCGGGAAGAGAACACAGTCTCGAGTTATGTTTGAACGTAGGTTGTTCTAGGGTCACTTCTTGATCATAGTTCATCGATCGTGCCTTTGCCTTCTCTTCTCGCTGTCATTTGCATATGTTAGCCACCATATATGCTAGTGCTTGCTGCAGCTCCACCTCATACCTTTTACCTACCTATAAGCTTAAATAGTCTTGATCGCGAGGGTGTGAGATTGTTGAGTCCCCGTGACTCCCAGATTACTTCCAAAACCAGTTTGTAGTTGCCGATGATATCATGCAGGTGACGCAACCAAGCTCAAGGAGGAGCTCGATGAAGATCGTGTTTGTTCTGTTGTTCCGTTTCCAGTTGATCAGTAGTGGAGCCCAGTTGGGGCGATCGGAGATCCGTGTAGCATTTGGGGTAGTCTTTTTTTATTTTGGTTCCGTAGTCGGACCTTGATTGTATCTGGATGATGTAATGCTTTATTCATGTATTGTGTGAAGTGGCGATTGTAAGCCAACTATGTACCTCTTTTCTTATTCATTACATGGGTTGTGTGAAGATTACCTCACTTGTGACATTGCTTTCAATGCGGTTATGCCTCTAACTCGTGCTTTGACACGTGGGAGATATAGCCGCATCGAGGGTGTTACAAGTTGGTAATCAGAGCCTTCCCCAACCTTAGGAGCCCCCTGCTTGATCGAATCGCTGGCGTTGTTGAGTCTAGAAGAATGTTTTGAGTGTTATAGGATTATATATATCGGAGAGTAGGATTCTTTTACTCCTTAGTCCCTTCGTCGCTCTGGTGAGGCATCCTGACGTAGAGTTTTGACTCTTCTCTTCTCAAATTTCACTAAAAAAATTTAGGATCACGCGGGTATCTTAGAATCGTTCCGATGGTTTTGCGACGAGAACATTGTTCTTGGTGCCTCCTAACATGTAGGGGTTGTGGCAGTGTCCCGGGGAGTTGAGCTCCGAGGTGTTGTTGTCACAATTTTATTGTTGCAATTCTGGAATACCTGAGTTTCGCAGATATCAAAAATCTCTTTTATGTGGTTGTTGATGAGATAACCTCGACGCCACCCAGTACTGGGGCGGGAGTTCGGGAGTATTGCCATAACTCGTATAGCGGATGCTTTTTGAAGGTTGAGGTAAACGATTTCCGAAGGTTTCTTGGTTATGTGTTGAAGGGTGGATACAACTGGATGTAGGATTTGCTAGTTTTGGGTGAGATATTATGCTTCCCCTATATCCCCAACACCTGATTGCATAACCGGAAAGTTTCCAGAGTTTATAAGTGGGAATTCAAGTAGCTCCTAGGATATCTTTCTGACAGATGCATGATATAAGATTGGGGTTCGACGTCTAGTGGTCCGCCTATCCACGGTTGGTTTTACAGTGGTCTCGTTGTTTCTTAAAGAGTCCTTGGCTATGCTGACTCGGGGACACTTCGTATGTCATGTGCACTGCCTTGTACATGATGGTGATGTACGATCGAGCCTTTGTGGGCCCCACCACGAAAACTTTGGATGAAATCTCTATCATATGTTTGTTCCGGCTTATTCTGCAAGCCAATCCTTTGTTTTATTTTGAGTTGTGGTATTTGAGTTGCTTCGAAGTCAAATGTTGATTCCATACCTTTCCTAAGCGGTATTCTCGTATTTCTATGGGAGTGCTAACCCTTTTCGATTATCGAGATGGTCATGCCTATCCTTTTCAACCGGCGTGTTTCTCTTCAAGTGGATCCGATCATTTCTACATTCGTGAGATCAATACTCAGTTCTTTGCAACGGTGTTTATTTCATCCGTCCCAATTCTTTGTTTTTTCCCGCCCTCCCTCCCTTTTTTTCTTCAAGGACTTAGATTTCTTAATCAAGTATCCATCTTATTGATGTGAAGTCTCTCCATTCTTTTTCATCAATATTCTTATCTGATGATTCTCAGGAAGATACTAACGGAGTTTCAAGTTCATCAGTCTTCATTCTTTTCTTCTCCAGTGGATTCAATTCAAGCTTTTGGTGTTGATCATATCCCTTTTCCTCATTTCAAATACCTTCTCATACTGGGGCACCTCATAATCATTCACTTTTCGCTATTCTTGTGTTCAGGAGTGCTGAAATTTTTTCAGAAGATTCGTTTCCATACTCAATCCGTTCAAGATATTTTGAGGTTGTTATCTCATTCAAACCATTTAATTCAACCGATGCAATCTCTATTTTCAAAAAATCTTTTCGACGGTGCTTCTTTTGAGTGGGCTCTAACCCACAGGTCTTTTCCCAGGATCTTACCCGACTCTTCTTATTTTACCAGAGCTATTCTCAAATCTTTCAAAGTTTGACGTAAGAATGAATTACCATCAGTCAAGTGTCCTTCTCTAAGATCTTTCAAATTCTTTTCATCGTTGGTTCAACCTTTCTAATTTCTATTCCGGAGTGCCTCAACAACTCATGGTGGTGTTTCTAGTCATCATTCTCAACATTTGAAGACCGAAGAAGAATTTTTCCTCCAAATTTTATCCGTTCTCTCAAAGATTCGTGGTGCTAGCATGATGCCATCCTCTCATAATTGGTTTCGACTGTGAGAATTCTTTTCACCCATCCTGAGCATTTCATGAGTTGTTTCCATTTCTTCCCTCCAAAGGCCATCTTTTCAAATATTATTCATTCCAGCTTTCAGCCATCATTCTCCAAATCTTACTGGTGCGTCATTCAAGTATTCTCTTATCAGCTTGTGATCTATTCGTACTCATGTATCCAAATTCTCTCAAGTATCTTCTTTCGTTTTCCAATTCTTCCCGGTGTTTCTTCATATTTTATTCGTTCTTTTTCAATTCTTACGGTGGTTCTTCCAAGATTCTTCTTCCTTCGTTTATCATATCAATGTATTCGTTGTTTACAATCCTACCGGTGGATCGCTGAAGACCGTCTTAAGTTTGCTCCATATCCCTCTTAATCCTTTCAACGAGAATAAGTAGTATGCTAAATCCGTTGCTTGTCATCAATTTAAATTGTTGAAGGATACGCATAACATAATTCTTATTCTTGTTTCATCCAAATGATTAATTCCTTATTCCGGAGGTTCATCATATCACATTTCTCGATTCGAGATGCATCATCTTGAATTTTCTGAAGTGCCAAGTTTTCCGCATTATCTCGTCACGAAGATCCATCTAATCATTACAAGGTTTCACCTTGTGTTTTCAACTTCCATTTCCATTCGTTTGATCATTCTTTTACCGGAGTTCTTCATGGAGGCTCTAGATGATGGTTCAGCGAGGAGCTAATCTATTCTCGAAGTGTTCATTGAGATTTCTTTTCTAAGGAGTTCAAGCATTCTTCATCTTGTAATCCGGAGTGCAATTCTTTCTTCCGTATCATTGGAGGTGGTATTATATCATTCTTGATAATTTGAGTTCATGTTTCATGATTCACATGTTGTTAAGAATGAGGTATTTCTAAATCAATCAGTCTTGTCATTGGAGTTATCTTGGGTTATATTTCACCTAGAGCCTTCCCTAAGGATTGTTGATATTTATGGTGATTATAAATGACCCAAGTTCTTCTTTTATCCTCCCAGTGGTATAAGTTTCTCGTCTCCTTGTTCATATCAATCCAATTCTTTTTCCCGTGAGTGGCGGGTTTGTCACCTCACAATTTGAGATGTATTCCATAAGACCATATCAAGATTATTCTTTTCGTTGTTGTTTTTCCAACAACTCCGTTCGACCCTTCTCCTAAAGATGCTTTTCAAGCTCATTTGAGGTAGAAGATCTTGTTTGCCCCTCCGTTCATTCCATTCCATCCTCTCATTTCGTCTGGAGGTTTGGTGATGTTGATCTCTTCGTCCTATCATATCATTTTGCCAAGATCATGCTCTTTCCTTTTGCTTATCCCTTTTCAACCGGAGTGTCGTGTTTTCATTCGAGCTCTCTCATCTTATCAAGTTTTGCCCCCCTTCTCAACCGGAGTGCCATCTGAAATCTTTCTTACCCCTTGTACCATTCTTTCAATAGTTTCGGAGGCAGTATGTTGTTGATCTCATCTAGTATCCTCTAATCTTGCCAAGTTCATGTTCTTTTCCTTCCATTTTCAGTCGGAGTGCTGCCCAAATTATATCAATCTGATTCCTTCTCTATTTTGTTTTGACCGGAGTGGCTTCAATGTCAATCCTGTCATTTAAGCTCGTCTTTTTCGCCGTATTTCTGGTTCATTGTCTAACGGAGTGTTTTCCACTTCGTTCATCTTCATTGTATTCTTTTCTTTCAATTTGTTCTACCTCGCAAGGTTCTTTGGTTTCACTCCTTTGTCAAAGAAGCAATTTAGTTTTACCTCTTCTCTTTCTCTTCCGTTTTTCCCTCCGGTGCCATTCTAGATCTCGGGACGAGATCCTCTCGTAGTGGTGGAGGGTTGTGACGCCCCGAGACCATTGCGCCAGGTGTCTTCCAGTTACTCGCCGTCGTTGCCATGTCATTCGCTTGCGTGTTGCATCTTGCCATGTCATGATGTGCATTGCATCATCATGTTTTCAAAACTTGCATCTGTCCCGGTCTCCAGTTCCTTTCGTTGTTCGTTCTGAGCCCAGACACACTTGCACGCGCCCGCGGCACGTCCGAAATATTATTTTATAAGTGGCTGGAAAATGTTCTCGGAATGGGTTGAAAGTTGGCATGCGGTGTTGTTATAGTGTAGATAGGCCGCCTACCAAGTTTCGTCGCATTCGGAGTTCGTTTGACGCCCCAACGATTAACTATAGCGGCAGTATAGCCGGTCATTTCGTCAGACGTTTTCGGTCTCCGAAAACTGTGCCGGGCTGCATCTCTCCCCTCTTCTCTTAGACCAACCCGCTCTCCACAGTCCACCTAGACCCATCCTACCCCTCTCTGCTCAGTGCATCGAACCCCTCACACGCGTCCGGAAGTTGTCCCGGACTCGACCCGGACAGTCGTCACCGTTGTGTCCAGATCCACCCCAAACATCTACAAAACGTCTCCGTTTTGTTAATTGGACTTCCTAACATATTTTTTTCCGTCCATCCGATTAAGATCGGAGGGACGAGATAGCCCCTAACCTATTTCACCTGATGTATATATTTGGTCCAACCCTAAAAATTAGGAGGTCTGTCCCATCCACCCTCCTGCCCGTCGCCACCTACCTACCCTCTCCCTCTCGGGATCCATCCTCTCCCCAATTTCAGCGCCAGCCAACCAAATCACGGCCAATCATCGTCCCCGACCACCGAGCTCCACTCGATCCCTCTCCTTCCCGGTACATGGGCATGCCGCCGCTTGTAGCTTCCTTGCGCCCGTGGTCCAACGCGCCCGTGCCCAGGGCCTCCTCTGCCCGAGCATCACCTCTCCTGTAGCCAAACCCCTTCCTCGCGCGTTCGTCTCCTTTCACTAATCTGCCGTCACACCCTCTACCATAGAGCTCACCTCCATCGTCAGCAGCGGCCCCGAGCCTCGATCTGAGTCGTCGTCGTCGCGCCACTGCCGGAGCACCAGCAGGCCTGTCCAGCGCCCCTGCTTCTTTCCTTCATCTCCCTCGCTGCTCCCTCTGTCTCACCTGTTTCTCTCCCTCTCTCTGTTCTTTGTAACAGCGCCATCGCCTGAGGAGCTCCTCTCCTGCGACGTCTTCATCCTCACCGAGCCTCGCCATGGATGCCGCCGCCCTGCGCCTCGTCCGCCTCGCCGGGTTCCTCGCCAAGTCCCGCGTCGGCCGCTGCTTTGCCCTGCCACCGCGCCTTCGTTTTGTCTCCTGGTGAAGGAGACGACCAGCAGCCAAGCCGCATCGTGCGACGACCGCCTCGCTGCGTTGACCGCGTGCTGATCCAGCGCCTGGGCCTCTCCAGCCGCAGCGCCCTAAGGCCCAAGCCGCTCCCCTCGCCCGGCCTTAAGACCCGATATGAGCAGCTCCCCGCGCCTGGGCCAGATCTCAGTTTCGGCCCATTTCGTGTTTTTTCCCATAGAACGTTTTCCTATTATCCAGGGAATTGCAGTTTTGCAGAAAAGCCCCTGTTCTTCATGCATATAATAACGCTCAAATGGTGCATCGGATTAAAATGTTTTATATATGAAAAATGTCTAGAATTTTGTCTAGTTTAATAATATCCAACTTTCGTCCATGTTTGAAATGTTTAAAATGCTGTTTGATTAAAATTTTCTCCTATGTCATGTTAAAATGCTTTAATTCATAACTTAATAACCGTAGCTCCAAACCTAACAAACTTTATATGTAAATGGGGTAGAAAAATGCCTAGTTTAACATGGTGGCTTTGCTTTGCATGTTTAACGACTCTAAAATTGTGTTTATGGCAGAACAGTACCAAATCCATAAATTGCACATGAGGACTTTTTCGGACTTGTTGTTTGATGTTTCTGGCCTCATTTAAACTTGCCTAAATGTTTAGTTTGCTTATGCTTCACCTCTTGCAATGCTAACAACATTTAATATTGTTGAGTACATAAACGAGCTAGAACTAAATAAGTCACGTGGTGTTTCATCAATATGCAACTCGTTGCATATTGTGCTCCACTTAATTTGTAGGTTTGTTTTATGCATTTAGCCATGCCATGTTTCATTAAACCGGACATGCATCATACTTGGTTTTGCATCATGCCATGTTCATGTGGTGGTTGTTTACCATAATTGTTTGCTTCTTTCCGGTGTTGCTTCTTCGGGTTGGTTCCGATAACGTCGTGGTTTGTGAGGATCCGTTCGACTACGTTGGTTCGTCTTCTTCATGGACTCGTTCTTCTTCTTGCTAGATCTCAGGCAAAATGACCATACCCTCGAAATCACTTCTATCTTTGCTTGCTAGTTGCTCGCTCTATTGCTATGCCTGTGCTACGATACCTACCACTTGCTTATCATGCCTCCCATATTGCCATGTCAAACCTCTAACCCACCTTGTCCTAGCAAACCGTTGTTTGGCTATGATACCGCTTTGCTCAGCCCCTCTTATAGAGTTGCTAGTTGCAGGTGAAGATTGGAGCTTGTTCCTTGTTGGAACATGGATATTTTTGTTGGGATATCACAATATCTCTTATTTAATTAATGCATCTATATACTTGGTAAAGGGTGGAAGGCTCGGCCTTATACCTGGTGTTTTGTTCCACTCTTGCCGCCCTAGTTTCCGTCATACCGGTGTTATGTTCCTTGATTTTGGTTCCTTACACGGTTGGGTTGTAATGGGAACCCCTTGAGAGTTCGCCTTGAATGAAACTCCTCCAGCAAGGCCCAACCTTGGTTTTACATTTGCAATAACAACCTATCCCCTTCCCTTGGGTTGGCCAACCCAAGGGTCATCTTATTTTACCCCCCCGCCGGGCCAGTGCATGACTAAGTGTTGGTCCGAAACGGAGCCACTTGCGGCGCCACCTCGGGGAAACTTGAGGGCTGGTTTTAGCTGTATGTAGTGTTCATCCCGTGTTGCCCTGAGAACGAGATATGTGCAGCTGCTATCAGGATGTCGGCGCATCGGGCGGTCTTGCTGGACTTGTTTTACCATTGTCGAGATGTCTTGTAACCTGGATTCCAAGTCTGATCGGGCCGTCCTGGGAGAAGGAATATCCTTCGTTGACCGTGAGAGCTTGTGATGGGCTAAGTTGGGACACCCCTGCAGGGTTTTGAACTTTCGAAAGTCGTGCCCGCGGTTATGGGCAGATGGGAATTTGTTAATGTCCGGTTGTAGATAACATGAAACTTATCTTAATTAAAATACATCAATAGAGTCTATGGCCGTGATGGTCTCTTTTCGGCGGAGTCCGGGAAGAGAACACAGTCTCGAGTTATGTTTGAACGTAGGTTGTTCTAGGGTCACTTCTTGATCATAGTTCATCGATCGTGCCTTTGCCTTCTCTTCTCGCTGTCATTTGCAGATGTTAGCCACCATATATGCTACTGCTTGCTGCAGCTCCACCTCATACCTTTTACCTACCTATAAGCTTAAATAATCTTGATCGCGAGGGTGTGAGATTGCTGAGTCCCCGTGACTCCCAGATTACTTCCAAAACCAGTTTGTAGGTGCCGATGATATCATGCAGGTGACGCAACCAAGCTCAAGGAGGAGCTCGATGAAGATCGTGTTTGTTTTGTTGTTCCGTTTCCAGTTGATCAGTAGTGGATCCCAATTGGGGCGATCGAGGATCTGTGTAGCATTTGGGGTAGTCTTCTTTTATTTTGGTTCCTTAGTCGGACCTTGATTGTATCTAGATGATGTAATGCTTTATTCATGTATTGTGTGAAGTGGCATTTGTAAGCCAACTATGTAGCTCTTTTCTTATTCATTACATGGGTTGTGTGAAGATTACCTCACTTGTGACATTGCTTTCAATGCGGTTATGCCTCTAACTCGTGCTTCGACACGTGGGAGATATAGCTGCATCAAGGGCGTTACAGTAGGTGTCACAAGTTTACTCAAAACAGAAGGTAAATCAAGTGCAGAGCTAGATGGTAGTTCCTTACCTCCCCTCGTAGTTGATGGAAAAATCTTGGTTCTTTCATCTTTCAAGTTCCTCATAGTGATCAACAGATATAAATCCCAAGTGACTCAAAGAATAGAGCAATGCTCCCCGGCAACGGCGCCAGAAAATAGTCTTGCTAACCCACAAGTTTAGGGATCGCAACAGTTTTCGAGGGTAGAGTATTCAACCCAAATTTATTGATTTGACACAAGGGGAGCCAAAGAATATTCTCAAGTATTAACAGTTGAGTTGTCAATTCAACCGCACCTGAAAGACTTAATATCGGCAGCAAAGTATTTAGTAGCAAAGTAATATGGAAGTAACGGTAACGGTGGCAAAAGTAATAGTATTGGTTTTGTAGTGATTGTAACAGTGGCAACGGTAAAGTAACTAAGCAAAGATCAATATGTGAAAAGCTCGTAGGCAATGGATCAGTGATGGATAATTATGTCGGCTGCGATTCCTCATGCAACAGTTATAACATAGGGTGACATAGAACTAGCTGCAGTTCATCAATGTAATGTAGTCATGTATTCCGAATATAGTCATACGTTCTTATGGAAAAGAACTTGCATGACATTACTACCTCTTGAGCATGCGTTTGTTTTCCCTTGAAGAGGAAAGGGTGATGCAGCAAAGTAGCGTAAGTATTTCCCTTAGTTTTTGAGAACCAAGGTATCAATCCAGTAGGAGACTACACATAAGACGCCTAGTACATGCACAAACAAACAAGAACCTCGCAACCAACATGATAAAGGGGTTGTCAATCCCTTCACGGCCACTTACAAAGTGAGATCTGATAAAGATAATAAGATAAATATTTTTGGTATTTTTGTTGTATAGATTGAAAAGTAAAGATTTCAAAATAAATAGTAAACTAGAATTGTAGATCGGAAACTTATACTCCCTCCGTCCGGAAATACTTGTCAGAGGAATGAATGTATCTAGATGTATTTTAGTTCTAGATACATCCATTTGTATCCATTTCTACGACAAGTATTTCCGGACGGAGGGAGTATGATGTAAAATAGACCCAGGGCCATAGGTTTCAGTAGCACTACAACAGGAGCCCCCCTTCAGCAACGCATCGATGAGTTGTTCTATGTCCAAATATGTGTTGCTAATGTCTACACCAACGGATTACTATGTGTTTCCGTTGGTGGCGTTGCAAGGGTCTACAACAACATATATACATGCGTTGGTAAACGACACGTAGAAGCTTTGTTAGATAGCAACATATAGAGTTGGGTCCTAACAATAGTTCCCATGTGTTGCTGTGCTAAAAAGGATACCATAACACATCATTTCTATGAATAGAAGCTTTGCTAGATTGCATGAACAATTATTGGTATTTACATATTGCCTTCCAGTATTATCGGGATAGTGTATAGAAGAAACAATATAATAAACAAAAATATGTCATATATTAAATCAAATATGTTGCATTACAAAGACCACGATCCATAGGTTACAAGAGGTGAAACTATCTAATAGTAGCCCAATTCTCGAGCTTGCAATCAACTATAATGTTTGAAACGTCGTTCAATAGAATGACATTCTATTTATCATTTTATCTTTGCAATCTAGTAGCCTTCGTTCGTAACCTTGCAATTGAAACTTGGGCCATGTATCATCAGTTTATCTTTGCAATCTACAAGAAGAAGAAAAAGTATGAGTAACTTAGAGAAAATTAGGTTAATAGATAAGTCAAATTTGAAGGAGGGGCACCACACCATAGAATGGTTGAAGGCCATGACATTATCAGCACTATACGCAGTAAAGTACTACCCTGCATCTGACAAAAACTTCAATCGTTGATTTGTTATGAACGAACCTGCTGTATATCAGTTCAGTTCAGATAAACCATAAAGGGAATATACTAATTAGTAAGAAACGAGGTGCCCCCCTTAAAAAATAATCATGTTCTGACATACAAGAAACAAGTTTAAACTAAAGAGAACTTGCATAAATCATAGAAAAACGGATTAAATTATTTGATTAAGAAGTACACTAGAAAAAACCTTTCAAGATTTTATTCCACAAGCAGTCTGTAGCATTTATGCTCCACGTGGCCACAAGAAAACTAAAACAAGTAGATATGCTTAAATTAGTGAACATAACAACAAGATAAAAAAATGGCCATTGTGTTAATGCCTTCGTAGAACATAGATGAGTATCCACATGAGAATGCAATGTTCGGATGCTATGTTTCTTTAAGAATTGTATGACATATAATGATGCTATGTTTCTTTAAGGAAACATTTGATTCCTATGTTCAATTTTCCTTGCTCTAGGTAATGTTCATAAAATATCAAAGTTAGAATAAGATTGTGAATAATTCAGGTTTGCAAAGATAAATGAACAATGGCCCCATCATTGCTCCCAGCAAAATAAATGAACTACATATTGAGGGTAAGCAACAGAAAGTGATACTTTTATGATATATTCAGTCCGTACAAACTATTGCCTGCTAGCTGGTACGGATTTCTCTCAAAACAATAGGGGAGAGTCACTAGTAGAAAATAGGGCTTTTGTTCGGGCCAGATAAGCCCATTAGTCCCGGTTCAGTCACGAACCGGGACTAATGTGAGCATCGGTCCCGGTTCGTGCGGCTAAAGGCATTAATCCCGGTTCAAATGAGCCCTTTATTCCCGGTTTGAGACATGAACCAGGACTAAAGGGTGTGATGCCGTTTAGTCCCGGTTCGTATCTCAAACTGGGACTAAAGATTAGACCTTTAGTCCCGGTTTGACACACGAACCGGGACTAAAGGGTGCAACACCCTTTAGTCCCGGTTCGTGTGTCAAACGGGGACTAAAAAAGAAAATGATAAAAACGTCAAAAAATAAAATTCTTCGAGATGTAGTTATATTACTACATCTACTAGCTAGGAAAATTAAAAAACTTAAATTTGGACATGTTTTGCAAAAAAAGTGTCATGAAAAAGTAAAACGGCTATAACTTTTGCATACGATGTCGAAAAAATGTATAATATATCAAAATGTTCAGCACGAAAATCCGCATCCGATTTTGACAGCCCATGGCCTGTTTGCAAACTTTTAGAATCCTCAAATTCTAAAAGGAAAAAAAGTTATGCTCCAATTTCACTTTTTTTAATTCTTGTTAAATTAGGTCAAACTTTGGTCAAACTACTTATTCAAGAAGTATTAGTGTTACTAAATAATTATTAGTGTTACAAGATAATTATTATAGTTTTTTTGAATTTTAGTCAAATCTAGTCAAACTATGGTCAAACTACTTATTCAAGAAATATTAGTGTTACTACATAATTATTCAAGAATATTAGTGTTACTAAATAATTATTAGTGTTACACAAGTCTGAAACGTTTGGAAAGTTCAAAGAATTTCAGAGTGAAGTAGAGAATCATCGGAACAAGAAAATAAAGTTTCTATGATCTGATCGCGGAGGAAAATATTTGAGTTACGAGTTTGGCCTTCATTTAAAAACAATGTGGAATAGTTTCACAACTCATGCCACCTGGAACACCACAGCGTAATGGTGTGTCCGAACGTCGTAACCGTACTTTATTAGATATGGTGTGACCTATGATGTATCTTACCGATTTACCACTATGGTTTTCGGGTTATGCATTAGAGACAATTGCATTCACGTTAAATAGGCCACCATCTAAATCCGTTGACATGACACCATATGAACTATAACCAAGAAACCTATGTTGTCGTTTCTTAAAGTTTGGGTTGCGATGCTTATGTAAAAAAGCTTCAACCTAATAAGTTCGAACCTAAATCGGAGAAATGTCACTACACCACAACACTAATGTAAGGACAGGAAAACTGCCGGGAGAAGGCACTTACAAGGGCAGACAAACTGCCAGGATAGTGTTTCTCCCGGCAGATAGAACAGCCACGAGAACGGCTGCCGGGGATTACTTGTCCCGGCAGTTTCTCTGCCCTCACCCATGCATTTGTCGCCAGTCCATTTTCTCTTGGCAGATTGGTCGAGCCACATGAAACTGCAATTCCCGGCAGTTTGAGTTCCTGCACAAGCATGTTTACCCGGCAGTTACTATGCCTACACTTTGATTTCACTAGCAAACTATTTTATACATCCTTAATGTAATACCCATTCATTATATTTAGCCAATCAGGACACATCACACATTTCATACATACACTTCAAAGTAACATATTGGTCTCATCAAAAACCTTGAACTTCATTTGATAAACGTACAAGCAGGTTGTGGAACAAAAGGAGAAGTATAAACATGTTTCTAGATGTGCCACACTACCAAAATGAACTAGTGCCACAAAGAAAGAAGTACACATGTTTCTGGATGTGTCACACACCCAAAACGAGCATACAGTGGCCTATGTATCAAAACAACCACCAAAACGAGCTGAACTTGCCAATATCTACATATTAAACAAACAAGGCACAATACATTATCAATCCACCAACTTAATTGTAGACCTTGGAAACCTTCAACATCTTGTAGATCATCCAAACCTCCATCAACTTGGGGAAGCCTGCAACAGACCAGAAACTCAAAATGGAGCACTCATAGCACAATAAACCTACCCATGAAGAAAAGCACCCAACTTGTTAGGCGTATAAATAAGCCACCAACAATAAACGCCATCTCATTAAAATAATGTGCATGTAACAGGATTAAAAATTTATCATGATCACCTTTGGCAAAACTGCTATTGAGCTAAAATGGATAGAAAGACCTCTAGCTTGATTTGACGTGCCTTAGGTGGTTTGTTCTCCCTCTCGATGATATGGCTGCTGAAGTTCTTCCATTTTTAAGATTTAGGAGCATATCTCCCAATTTCCTTTACTAAAGACTGATAATACACAACCACATGTCTCAGATTAGCCCCCCTATAGGGGTACCCTCAAAACATCACAAACTATGGCACACACACTAGTACTACTACTAAACCTTGACGCAGAACCATATACAAGGCTAACAAATCATATGTCAATCAATATACTTTGTTTAAAAGAATCTCAATGTAAAAGGAAAATAACATGCGTGCACTGTACAGAGATGAGAACCATGTTACAAAAAAGAATTCTGCAAACTTAGGTCAAAGCTCAAACGATAACTGGAAAGCAAGTATACGTGATCCTGATTCTAGTTTCTAGTTGTTTCTATAAAATCTGTACCACAAGTAGATCGAGATTACAACATTGATATTGTTTCTGTTTCATACCACAATCCGAAGTACATAGCTTTTACACAGCTTCAAAAGTTAAAAATGATGGTTAGTTTGATCACTTAGCAACACAATGAAGTGCCTCCCTAGTAAAAACATCCAAACAAAATAAACTGT